>NC_136261.1:289705340-289765340 GCF_964187855.1 Myxine glutinosa | reverse complement strand
GTATAACATTACCTGGTGGATGCAGATATTATAAGTCATAAATCATAAAAGTGGGGAAATTAAGCCATTCCTACACAGATTGTTCGCTAAAAGTGGGGGAATTAATCCATTCCTACACAGATAATTTGCTAAAAGTGGGGGAATTAATCCATTCCTACACAGATAATTTGCTAAAGTGGGGGAATGAATCGATCCCTACACGGATTATTTGCGAGTATATATTGAAATGATAAACTGCAGCCACGTCACTTCCAGTGCACTTGACTTCCGAATGTAGCTGGAATGTTTGCTGAACATCTTAAAGTTATTTGTTTTCAAATAGAAAGCACTTTTGCAATCAAAATCTTTAATTTTTCTAATGTTATTTTTCTAATGTTTCTAAATCTTGAATGCACTTGTTGTGTCACATCTGGTGTAGGCGTGGAGGGCCAACAAAGAATCACAATATTGTGGCGTGAAGTCACGTGTCAGTTCCGTGATATTCAGCAATCGTCTGTTGTTACCAACACCAGTGTCGAAGAGGACCCGTACTTCCAGGTTGACAGCATAGTATAGCAGGATGAAGAATACATCGCTGTCAGGACTTCAGACATGGACACATGTATAGTTGTTCTTCTCCCCATAGGAACAATACAAGATAACTCTGGTGTCAGTTTCCTCCTATACACAGACTCCCACTGCACGATGCTGTGATCATCGCAGTCTGATCAGGAGAAACTTCCAGAAGGACAACCATCACTGCAACACTCCACCGATCTGGGCTTTATGGCAGAGATGGCAGAGTGGCCAGACGGAAGCCTCTCCTCAGTGAAAGACACATGAAAGCCCACAGAATCTTTTTTCTCACAGTCTGAGAGTCCTTTAGGTGCTTTTTTACAAACTCCAAGCGGGCTTTCATGGGTCTTTCACTGAGGAGAGGCTTCCGTCTGGCCACTCTGCCATAAAGCTCAGATCGGTGGAGTGTTGCAGTGATGGTTGTCCTTCTGGAAGTTTCTCCCATCTCCACAGAGGATCTCTGGAGCACAGCCAGAGTGACCATCGGTTCTTGGTCGCCTCTCTTACCAAGGCCCTTCTCCCCCGATTGCTCAGTTTGGCCGGGCGGCCAGCTCTAGGAAGAGTCCTGGTTGTTCCAAACTTCTTCCATTTAAGAATTATGGAGGCCACTGTGCTCTTGGGAACCTTCAATGCAGCAGAGATATTTTTGTAGGCTTCCCCAAATCTGTGCCTCAAAACAATCCTGTCTCTGAGCTCTGCAGGCAGTTCCTTCGACCTCATGGCTTGGTTTATGCTCTGATATGCATTGTCAGCTGTGAGACCTTATATAGACAGGTGTGTGCCTTTCCAAATCATGTCCAATCAATTGAATTTACCACAGGTGGAGTCCAATCAAGGTGTAGAAACATCTCAAAGATGATCAAGAGAAATGGGAGGCACCTGAGCTAAATTTAAAGTGTCATAGCAAAGGGTATGAATACGTATGTACCGGTAAATGTGATATTTCAGTTTTTTCTTTTTAATAAATTTACAAAACTTTCTAAAATCCTGTTTTCTCTTTGTCATTATGGGGTATTGAGTGTAGATTGATGAGGGGAAAAATGAATTTAAACGACTACAGCATAAGGCTGCAACATAACAAAATGTGAGAAAAGTGAAGGGGTCTGAATACTTTCTGAATGCACTGTATGTATCAATTTATAGAAGCCTGTAAAGTTGGAACATGTACAAGGATATTTGGCCACAGATTACCAACAGCAAAGTTGTTCATTGCAATTAAGCCATCAAGTAAATCGCCACAATCCCAAATTTATGTTCAAACTTTTGCCCTTCTAAGTGCTATCAGTTCAAGTTGTAAATTTGCTCGAACGATGTTGTTGTTTTTTGGCTGTAACAGTCTTTGCATTGCAAAGGCAAAACATGGTAGAAGTACGAACCGGAACACCATGGGCCATAAGTAAGTTGGGGTTCATGATGGTGACAAGCTGGTGAAGGAGGTCCGGCTGGGCCTCAAACAGTTCTGGTGCCAACTTCTTCATAACTGCCTCGAGTTGCTCGGCAGCATACGCTGGAACACCATACCAAGTCTTTGGCTCACCCCTAGACAATCAGCACAAAGTATGAATGATAAGGGACAACAACAAAAAAAAGTTTGCCCAAACTTTTTTTAACAATACAAAAGATCGAGTCAGATAAAAGCCAGCGATCCAATTATGAAGTCAGATGTTGAGGAAATATCACCATTAGACCTACCAGTGGAGGAAGTTGATAGAATAGCTCCAGTGGTCCTCAATGTGCCAGCAGAAAGAAGAGAAGCACATGCCGACATAAAGCCAGGGAACTTTCATGCCTGAGATGTCTCCATCAATGTGGCCAAGGACAGACTGGGTCAGCACTGGCATGTTGTTCAAGTTCCAATCACTACGCGCATACTCCTGGAAGACCACAGAGAAGGTGAAGTGCTTCCACAAGATGTGTTAGAGAAGTAATGTGCCTGTTGTCAGTATCCATGCTAAATCACCAATCACCAAGTCTCCAAAAATAATTAAAATTGTCTCTATGATTGTTCTATTACAGAAACCCAACTTTCCATATCAAAATCACTTTTAAAAAACAAAAAAAACAATTAGTCCAATGCAAAGATTACTTCTTATAATTGTAAACTTGCTGTAAAACAACTCAGTCCCAATGTCACAAAATTACAACAATCAATGTTACCAAAAACTGACCTTCTCTTCCAGCGTGAGCTTGTCATTTAGCACTGGAAAACCACTACCAAACTCTTTCGCCTGCACATCGGCACCATACTCTACACTGACATCTTCTTCGATAGAGCTTGCCAGCCTCCAGAATTCCTTCTCCACAAGCTTTGTTGGAACCATCTGTTATAAGGTGCAAGAGCAAATAAAAGTGCACTTATGATCAATTATAAATAAAAATAAAATCCGCCACACTCGGCAGTGTAATGGATAGAGCTCCCGCTCTGAGTCTGGGAGGTCGGTGGTTCGAACCTCCGCCGAGTCATATCAAAGACTAAAAACGGTACGTGCTGCTTCCTTGCATGAGGCTCAGCATTGGAAAGGATAGAGCATGGACAGGGAAAAAAATTGTATTCCACATTCTTAATTGCTTTTCGGGGTACATTTGAGCTCTGTTGCGTCAGTTTAACCAACAAACCATGGGATGCATGGACGGACAACGCGAAAACATAATGCCCCGGCGACTTCATCAGTGGAGGCATTCAAATTGCTTTGATTTACATTGTTTCGGTATTCATTGTACTTATCAGGAATGTATCCCCAACGAAAACCGGAGTATTACTGTATTACAATAACTAGCGCGACTCGGCGTGCTCCGCACCCCTCACCACACTTTGTTTCAGAGGGATAGGCATATTTGACCATTTCAGTGTCTTTTGGGTCTTCGTGTTAGTTTGGGTCTTCATGGTGTTTTGGGTCTTCAGAGCCATTTGGTTATTTGGGGTGTTTTGGGTCTTTGGGGTATTTTGGTTCTTCAGGGTATTTTGGGTCTAAAGGGTCTTTGGGGTCTTCAGGGTGTTTTGGGTCTTCAGGGTGTTTTGGGTCTTCCGGGTCTTTTGGATCCTCAGGGCCTTTAACACTAGAACCCCCGGAGTGGTCAATTTGACCGCAAGCAGATCTTTGGTAGCTGACTACGAGTGTAATTTTTTTGATCACAGTTTTGATTTTCCTTGACTTTTCTTGATTCTGGATGTTGAATATTCATACAAAATATTGACCTCCTGACCTCAACCACATTTGAGTTACAGGCTATTATACCTAAAACCGCCACTGCGGTCAATTTGACCGCTAAGGAATTGTATTGCATAAACACATGGGTTCAGCATTGATGAATTGTAATTTGAGATAAGTTATTATCAATACATGTTTCGATGAGATTTCATCTCTGTGTGCCGAATCTGCTAAGCAGGAAGTGCATGTAAAATTTCCAAAATTTTCATTCGTTCATTCATTCGATTTCAGACAGTGTACTGTATTCACGCTATACAGTAAACATGTCATGGCAGCCAGGGCTCGTGGACAAAGAGATGTTTGAGCTATTGCAGCAGCTTCCTGACAATGAGTCAGAGGGAGATGACGTCGAAAGCGATCAAGATGGAGATGATTACATCCCTGAGCAGGAGCATTCGAGTGAAAGTGACTCGGCTGAAGAAACGTCTGAAGCAAGACCTCAACAGAGAACGGTACGAGGAAGAGGACGACAGCATGGTGGCCATATGAGTCCCAGGGTACAAGCAATAACACCAGGTCTATCAGGCTACAAGGGGACTGCAAAAGATGGAACAGTGTGGGAAATTGCTGACAGTGCAACTGTTCCTGGAAGACTGGCACATCACAACGTGCTGCGAGAGGCCCAAGGACCAACGCCACATGCTAAGCATCGCATCAGAGAGTGCGGTAAGTTCCTGGCGGATGCTCATTGATGAAACCATGCTACGACATATAAAGAAATGCACTGAGACTGAGGGCAGGAGACAACTCCATGACAATGAATGGTCCATTCCTCTGGCTGAACTGGATGCATTTAATGCTGTGCTCTATGCTTGTGGGATGTACTGTGCAAAAGGACTTGAATTGAATAGTCTGTGGTCTGTTACCTGGAGCCCACCATTCTTTCATAACACCGCGTCAAGAAACAGATTTTGTGATATGCGATTCTTGTGATTTGACCACAGTTCAACAAGGTCTGAGCGTTTGCAGGGAGACAAATTTGTCCTGGTGTCTGAAGTCTGGAATCGTTTGATACAGAATTGTATCCTCTGCTATAAACCTGGGGAAAACATCACCGTGGACAAAACAGCAACTGTTACCCACGAAGGCCAGGTGTCGATTCACCCAATACATGCCCAACAAACCAGACAAATTCGGAATAAAGTTTTGGCTAGCAGTTGATGTACATTCATCAAAGTATCTGCTGAATGGGTTTCTATACCTGGGCAAAGATGAGCACCGTCCTGCAGACCAGACGTTGGCTGAAAATGTGGTGCTATGTCTTTTTGATCCTTACTTGAATAAGGGAAGAAATGTTACCACAGACAACTTTTTCACCTCCCTAAAGTTAGCAGAGAAACTGAAATCAAAGAGCACAAGCATAGTGGGCACAATGAATCGTGTACGGAGAGAAGTCCCCTCCTCAGTGAAGAACTCAAGGGCACAGCTCTACACGACTACTCTGATGAAGATTGGTCACACTACCCTAACTGTTTAACCAGGGAAAGAGAAATAAGAATGTTTTGTTGCTCAGTTCCCTGCACCCTACTGTAGGTGTGAAAGATAACCCCAAGAAGCTTCCTGAGACTGTTGCATTCTATAATTCAACAAAGTACGGAGTGGATATTGTTGATCAGATGGCCAGGAAGTACTCTGTCAAGGCAGGATCTCGCAGATGGCCAGTTCATGTGTTTTACAGCATTCTGGACCTGGCTGTCATAAATGCGTGGGTACTGTTCAAGTCAGTGACTGGGAGACACATCAGCCGCCGAGACTACATTGCGGAACTTGTTGACGAGCTTCGAAAGGAGTACTTATCAGAGTCATCACCCCAGGAACAACAGCAGTTGAGTCGCTTGGAGGCGGGGCCTCCAGCAAAGCGCATGCGGAAACAATGCCAAGTCACCAATTGCAAGAACAAAACGGTGGACACCTGCGCAATGTGCAACAAGCTCATATGTGGCAAGTGCACTGGACAAGTGGTTAAAAAGTGCATAGCTTGCTGTCAGCTGTAAAAACAAAATGGTGGGCAGTTGTGTGATGTGCAAAGAGTTTGTGTTTCAACTCATCTCATCATTACAAGCAATATACATGTTTAACAATTGATTTCTTGCTTTACTTCATATCATGACCAGCTTTTTTCATCAGTGGTCAAAATGACCGCTGTCGGAGGTATTAGGTAGGTGGGTGAGGCTGGTAGTTCTAGTGTTAAGGGTACTTTGGGTATTTGGGGTGTTTTGTGTCTTCGGGGTCTTCAGGATATTTTGGGTATGTGATGAATTGGACGACATAATGCCAGTTGCTAGCGTGATACACAACTATCTGGCAGGGGCGGTCCCTGCGGAGATGGGCGTTTTTGCATATGTAACCAGCTGTGAGAGTGGGAGACTGCCATACTTGCAGCTATGACTCATTTAGAGCTAGGTAAGAGTATTAATTTGCTGCTTAGTAGTTTTTTTCATTACCCTCGCCAGAGGAGAGGGTATTGCATTTGAGTCCGTTTGTTTGTCTGTTTGTGTCGGAGTGAACTCCATTCAATGTACAATGTGCGCTGAGTGGGTTCATCATAAATGTAGTGGTCTGAGAGGCTCATTAACCAGTGTGGTAGCTACATTCAAGTGTAAGGTGTGCACAGAGAGAGCTGCAGTTGGAGGAAATGTTGAGTTGGATCTTGGAGACGGCATGAAGCTGGAAGGTGTGAAAACATTTTGTTACCTAGGAGACATATTGAATGCAGAAGGTGGATCAGACTCGGCAACGGTTGCTAGAGTGAGATGTGCATGGAAGAAGTTTCGGGAACTGAGTGGCGTGCTGATGAGGAGGGGAGTGTCGTTGAAGCTGAAGGGAAAGGTGTATGCTGCATGTGTGAGAAGTGTTATGATTTATGTGAGCGAGACATGGGTAATGAACGTAGAGCAGCAACAAAGGCTGGAAAGGGTGGAAATGCGAATGGTTCGGTGGATGTGTGGAGTATCGTTGAGAGAGAGGAAGACAAATGATGAATTGCGAAAGATGATGGGAATCGAGCCTGTGATGGATGCTGTGAAGAGAAACAGGTTGAGATGGTTTGGTCATGTGTTGAGGAAGGATGAAAGTGACTGGTTGAGAAGAGTGATGGAAATGAATGTAGAAGGAAGTAGAGGACGGGGAAGACCGATAAAGACTTGGCTGAAGGTGGTGGAAGAAGAAATGCGGGCAAGGGGGTTAACAAGGGGAGATGCAGAAAATAGGGCAAAATGGAGAAGATTGTCATGGGGCCCGCAAGGCTAACCCCCACTCCAGCAGGGAAAATGGCTCTAAAATGCCTGTTGTTGTTTGTTGTTATTTGTCTGTTTGTCTGTCCGCACAGAATAAATATGATTTTCTTTGCAACCGTTGGTCCGATTGACATGAAATTTTCACCATAGGTGCAACTCCACCTGTATAATTTTTTTATGATAATTATGACGTCGTAGGTTACGTGGTTCGACCGCCAACTTGGAAAAACTGAAAACCTTTGCACCTCTATATCTCCGAAAGCACTGAATAGAAAAAATTGAGAGATGGCTGATTGTAAAGAACTCTCCATGGGGAATAAAATATGTTAATGATGTCATCGGTGTCTCCATTATGACGTCATAATTCGACAAGTACAAAACTTCATCCGATTAAGATGAAATTTCTTGAGCATCATGTAGGCATAAATTGGTGGAGAAAAAAATAATAATGATGACGTCATCGGTCACGTGATTCGGCCGCCATAATTGTTTTAACACAAAAGCCTTAAAAACCACTGAATATACATCCTGGCGAGGGTATGCAATCTCTGATTGCTCTTTTTCTTGTTTTAAATGTACTGTATTGGGATGCTTTGTTTGTATCATGTAGACTAATGATATGATCTTGTGTTATGTATAGATGCACCTGATCGATTGCAATAAAGCCTCCTTTCTTGAGAGAGGTCTCTGGCTCCGATTTCACAACAATTTATTGCAATCTTCCTTCCTTGAGATGACCTCCGAAGGATGGAGAAGCTGATTCGCCTGGAGCGATTATCTGGAGATCCGAATGCACCTGACTCCGGTGATCAGTTGAATCACTGGCTCAACTCTCTGACTTTTTACGGAACTGGTCCCGGACATTACAGAGGCACAGAAACTCGATGTATTATCTAGCATTGTCTCTCATGTCATCTGTAGATACATCGCTCGTTGCCCGACGTAGCGGTGGCTACCTTGAAAGCCCTCGAAATAAAACCACGCAGCACCGTTTATGCCAGGCACCTGCTGGCAACGCGCAGGCAGGACAGCTCGGAGTCCATGCATCAGTACGGCCAGGCTTTACGACAGCTGGCTCAGGATTGCGCGATTCAGGACTGTACGGCTCTGCAGTACACCGATTATCTGATCCGGGACGCCTTTATTACGGGTCTGCAGTCTTCTGCCATCCGACAACGTCTGCTCGAGAAAGACGCTAGATTTCAAAACGGCCTTCGACAAAGCCCGTGTTCTACAGTCGGCTCAGGCCATATCCGACTCTTATGGTCGACCCTTCACAGCTGCTAGTGCTACTGCTCACAATACAACACGTACGCACGATCGCGGCAACCCGGAAGTTGACGACCGGGCGAGCGCCTGCGGGAACCCTGAGAGCTCCGAGTGGCCTCGCTCGTGCCTTGGTGCCGGTCGAAATCAACGGCCAATCGGTGGAAGCGTTGGTCGACATTGGGAGCGATCGGAGCTACATCAGCCCTTGTCTCGTAGAGCGATTCGGGTGGACTCCAGCCGCCTCGACTCAGCGCGTGCACATGGCCTCGGGAGCCCTATGGCAGTCAGCGCGTGGAGTGTGTGTGGTTTAGCTGGTTGCTAACAATGTTACTTACTGTAATGTTAAGTTTCTTGTTTGCACTAACCTCTGCTCCGACATCCTCCTTGGTCAGGATTTTTTGAATCGGCACAAACGTTGAGAGATGCAGTTTGGCGGCACCCACACTCTATCCGTGGGCACAGAGCTGGGCCGGGTTTGCGCCCTCGCCGAGATAGCTGTCGACCGCCTCGACTATTCCCGAGCTTGACTGTTAAATGTCATTCGGTTGCCGTGAAATCTAGAAGGTATTCCCAGCCAGATGCTATCTTTATCACTGCTGAAACTAAACGCCGTTTGCACGAAGGCATTATCGAACCCAGCCGTTCACACCTTGGCGCGCACAGGTCCTGGTCGTTGACAGCCCAAACCATCGTAAACGCATGGTCGTAGACTACTCCTAAACTATTAACCATTTCAGCCAACTCAATGCATATCCTTTACCAAAAATGGAGGACATGGTTCGTGTGGTATCTAAGTATAGAGTATTCAGCACGCTCGACCTAAGAAGCGTATATCATCAGATTCCGATACGCGCTACCGACTGACCTTACACGGCTTTCGAGTCGGGCCAGCGGTTGTATCAATTCCATAGAATTCTATTCGGAGTGGCGTGCTTCCAGAGAGCGATAGACAAGATTTTGGCAAAGGAACAAGTGAAAGATGTATTAGTGTATGTTGATAACGTGACCATTTGCGGTTGTAATCAAAAGGACCACGACTCAAACTTGTGTCAGTTTTTGGAAGTGGCTCGTAAATACTGACTGACCTTCAATGAATTGAAATGTACACTACATGTCAAAAGTTTTAGAACACCTCAATTTTTCCAGTTTTTATTGAAATTTATGCAGTTTAATGTCTCAAAGTACTCTGAAATTAAGCATAGAACAAATAAACAATTGGAGATAAAAAAAGAAATCATAGAATCATTTTGTTTAACAAAATTTAATTTTCATTTTTGACTCGGCAAAGTAGCCACCTTTTGCAGATATAACCGCTGAACACACTCGTGGCATTCTTTCTACAATGGAAATCAAATATTGTTCGGGAAGTTCTTCCCAACACTGTTGCAGAAGTTCCCACAAATGTGTTGCACTTGTAGGTTGCTTTGCATTCACCCTTCTGTCCAGTTCATTCCAAACCAGCTCGATGGGGTTTAAGTCTGGAGACTGTGCTGGCCATTCCATGATTTGAAGCCAACCGTCTTGTTCTTTTCCTCGAAGGTAGTTTTGACATAGCCTGGAGGTGTGTTTAGGGTCATTATCTTGCTGTAGGATGAACCCCTGACCAACTAGATGTATACCAGAGGGTATTGCATGGTGCTGCAAAATGCTGTGGTAGCCCTTTTGGTTGAGGGTGCCAGTCACTCTGTGCAAGTCGCCAACTCTGGATACAGTAAAAGAGCCCCAGACCATCACGTTTCCTCCTCCATGTTTGACA
Organism: Myxine glutinosa; assembly: GCF_964187855.1. Taxonomy (NCBI): domain Eukaryota; kingdom Metazoa; phylum Chordata; class Myxini; order Myxiniformes; family Myxinidae; genus Myxine; species Myxine glutinosa. The sequence goes on along the minus strand of NC_136261.1, from coordinate 289,755,315 downwards.
GTTGGTGTCACACACTGAGGAACCATCCTTTCGCCTACTCGACGGCGTACAAAAACCCTGCGTGATGAACCAAAGATTTCAAATTTTAATTAATCGGTCCATAAGACCTTCTTCCAGTCTTCAGTAGTCCACTGGCGGTGCTTCATGGCCCAGGCAAGCCTCTTTTTCTTATTTTGCCATCTTAGCAATGGCTTTCTTACTGCCACTCGACCTGTCAAACCTGCAAGTCAAAGTCTTCTCTTCACAGTTGAAACTGAGACTTGCTTACTTCGACCAGTGTTAAGCTGTGCTTGAAGCTGTTGTCCTGTGAGCCACCTATCATGCAAGCTGTTGACTCTCAGAAACTTGTCTTCTGATTCTGTTGTGGCTTTGGGTCTGCCAGACCTCTTTCTGTCAGAGTTTCCTCCAGTTTCCAATATACTACTTCCTGCAGTGCAATATTGTCCAAATAATGCTTCAGATGGTGTCATAACACTGTTCCAATACTGCTTTTATACGACAGGGGGTTTGTTATCAGTAATCAGCAGAGGTTGGGACACCTGCAGGAATTGTTTGCATCAACTTTCAAGGCTTAATTTATGTATATTGCTGCAGAACAGCTGTAAGTTGTTAACCCATTACTTGTTCCCTGAAGAAGCCCTTCTTTTACAATATAACTGTGTAATTTGCATTATTTTCCTGTTTTTGCTAACCTAAACGTTTTCTTTTATTTTACCTCGAGCAGTTTACTGCTTACCTTTGTACCATTTCAGGTTATTCACTGGACTTGAATTGCTTAAATTTCAATAAAAACGGGAAAAATTGAGGTGTTCTAAAACTTTTGACCGGTAGTGTAGCTATTCTGTGGGAACCATAAATCTGTTGGGGGTACATGGTGTCTGGAGGGGAGATAAGGCCCGATCCAGCACGCCTCCAGGCCCTACTCGACCTTGCCCCTCCCGTTGACCGTGCGACTAAGATGCACAATGGGATAATTTGCCCATTACAGCATGTGGGTCCCACGCTTCTCAGAGAAGATAAGACCTCTCATGGAATGTAAAACATTCCCTCTGCCCTTGGCCGGGCTGATGGCGTTTCAACAAATAAAAGAAGACGTCGCCAGCTCGGTCGTAACTTCAATCGTCGAGACAATTCCTTTCGTGGTAGAGACAGATGCGTCCAATTGCGCAATCACAGCGACATTGAGTCAGGGTGGCCGCCCTGTGGCTTTTTTCTCAAGGACAATGAATGATAGCGAGCGACGTCACTCTTCTATAGAAAAAGAGGCGTACGGCGTGGTTGAATCGATCCGCCGGTGGAGACACCTCCTTCTCGGACAGCGCTTCACCGTCATAACTGATCAACAGTCCGTCTCGTTCATGTATGACGGGAAGCATTCTCAAAAGATAAAGAACGAGAAGATTGCTCGGTTGGCGCATGGAACTGGCTGACTATTGCTTTGAAATTAAGTACAGGCCGGGTATGCACAACCTCGCGGCTGATGCGCTGTCTAGGCCCGTCTGCGCGGGGATGACCGTTGGTGACCTGCGTAATATCCACGCGGCGCTCTGTCACCATGGCGTGACACGGATGGCTCACTTTGTTAGGAGTAAGAACTTACCTTTCTCCGTGGAGGAGATACGTCAGTTATGCAAGACCTGCAGGGTTTGCGCGGAACTTAAACCGAGTTTCTACCAGCCAGCGGTGGGTATCCTCATACACGCTGGTCGACCATGGGAGCGCCTGAATGTCGATTTCAAGGGGCCTCTGCCCGGTAATCGATACATGCTGACAATAGTGGACGAGTGCACGCGATTCCCTGTCACATTTCCATGCGCCGACACGTCTTCCCTGACAGTGATCCGCTGTTTTAGGCAGCTGTTCCTGATGTTCGGGTATCCTGCTTTCATACACAGTGACCGTAGGACTGCTTTTATGTCTCGGGAGCTTAAGCAATTTATTCTTGAGTGTGGCATCGCCTCCAGTCATACCACCGCCTCTAACCCCCAAGGGATCGAACAAATCGAAAAATACAACAGTGTTATCTGGAGGGCTGTCATGATGGCTTTGCGTACCCGCGGCTTTGCCCCGACCATGTGGGAGTGGGTGCTTCCTGAAGCACTGCATGCGATCCGCTCCCTGCTGTGCACCTCCATTAATGCCACTCCTCATGAGACTCTTCCGGTACCAACGTCACGGTTCTAGCTCTCATCCCTTACCCTCGTGGCTAGCTGAGCCAGGACCAGCACTGCTAAAACGCATGGTTCGTCAAAGCAAATATGAACCGCGTGCTGACCGGGTAGACATACTGGAAGCGAATCCACAATATGCGCACGTTTGATTGGCCGACGGCAGACAAACTAAGGTACCGCTTCGGCATCTAGCACCTTGTGGTGAGATGGACAAAACAGAAGCTGACTAGACTACCCCCGTCCTGCCCGACTCGAGCCCTGCCGAGGCTACTGGGGGTGACGCTGCCTCGCAGTACGAAATCATGTCTCCTTTGCCTCAGGCCGTGCACTTGCCAGGTTCTGATAGGAGATCGCCAGATGACGGAGAGTGGTTTATGCCAAGCACCGGGGGCTATGGAGATGACGGCATGTACCGCACTTGCGGCGCCAGCTGTGTCAACCTCCAACTCGTTTCGGTTTTGATTATTCCTATTAGCGGTATTCTTAAGACAGGGAGAATGTGATGAATGGGACGACAAAGCCAGTTGCTGGCGTGATGCACATAACTGTCTGGCAGGGGCGGTCCCTGCGGAGATGGGCGTTTTTGCATATGTAACCAGCTGTGAGAGTGGAAGATTGCCATACTTGCGGCAAAGCCGAAGACCCAAAACTCCCCGAAGACCCAACAGCTCCTGAAGACACTGTTGTGAAATCGGATCCAGAGACCTCTCTCAAAAAAGGAAGCTTTATTGCAATTGACCAGGTGCATCTATACATAACACAAGATAATAACATTAGTCTACATGATACAAGCAAAGCATTCCAATGCATTTAAAATGAGGCAAACTACTAAGTATTAATTAGTAATTTATTTATTAGTAAGAGTATTAATTTGCTGCTTAGTAGTTTGCCTCATTTTAAATGCATTGGAATGCTTTGCTTGTATCATGTAGACTAATGTTATTATCTTGTGTTATGTATAGATGCACCTGGTCAATTGCAATAAAGCTTCCTTTTTTGAGAGAGGTCTCTGGATCCGATTTCACAACAGTGTCTTCAGGAGCTGTTGGGTCTTCGGGGAGTTTTGGGTCTTCAGGGTATTTTGGGTCTTCAGTGTCTAAGGGTATTTTGGGTACTCGGGGTTCTTGGGGGCCTTAAAGGGTCATCAAAAGTCTGAGGGGTCTCAGCAGTCTAAACGTAAGTAAGAGTTCATGGACTGTGTTTTGGGTGTCAATTATATTTGAAGAAGAAGACGTTTTGGTCGCATATAAACAAACAACCATATACGTTTGCTCCATTATAATAAGATGCAAATAATCCTGTAACCACGAGGGAGATAAATAAATAAATCGATTGGCCAGACATACGGAGGAAGGCTCATAGGTGAATGGAAAGGACAGACGAGAGAAAGGTAGGCAAAAATATTTGATCAAAGAAGGCCAAATTAATCAAGTTAGGGAAGGCATGACCAGGAAATTGGACCTAATAATATTAAGTAAGGCACCAAGAGCCAAAGACCACCAATCTATTTGTAGTCCATGATCTTGTTCCTTTTAATCCATAACTATTACAATAAAGCTAATTAAACAAAAGCAGCATTTCAGCCCCGCTTTGCCAAAGTTTCCATAGAAAACACAGATAAATCTTTTGCAAGACAAGCAAAATGATTTGCTGCAATTTTCTTTCTATTTCATCAATACAAAGTTGGAACATGCCACCGGCTCAGCACTCTTTCTTGGTTTTGCACAAGGATACATTTTTTATATAATGATAAATAAGCGCCAATTAACTCTAGTTTTAAACAAACACAAATGCTGGCGTTTTTTGTTTTTAATCAACAAAAGTGAATAAACACGATTAGAAGCAAAATCACAAATTGCATTCCACTCACTCAGTTCTGCAAAAAATGGTAACACTTTTTGAGGAACCAAAACCTTTCCTTCCTCACGAATGGCAAAGGATACTTACATGAACAGGCATGTTGAAGTAGCTTGCTTTGAAGGTGTCTGCCATTTCCCCGAAGCTCTGCAGGGTGTACACTCTCTTTGCTTGCTCAAAGCCGAATGCCTCCTGTGGTTTCCTGCATTCCTGTCAAAATGCACAAACACAGGCATCAATACGTAAGCAGCTCAAGTGTGTATCAGAAAAATTAATTTTTTCACAACGCAATGTTCATCCTCCATTTACAGCCAGGAATTCGTTCATAAAGACAAAGATTTTGCAAATGCGGCCCGGGTGTTATCAACTAAAGCAAATGCATATCATTATCAATCTAAGGCCTTATAAAAACGTGCTTCAAAAAGGAAATCAAATGTTGAAACAATAAAGCAAGAGCCAAAAAAAAAACTATCAAAGTGTCAAATACCTCAGCAACACACTTGGGACAGCGCCAATCTCCTTTGGGTACGTCTTGGAGGGGAGGGATAAGGCAGAAGGTGTGGTAGCTCTCATCGCAACCATCACACAAGAGCAGCTTTGCCTCGTCATCTCCACGTCCACACATTAGACACTCGTACAGGTCAATCTGAAACACATCCTGTGATAAGCCTGGTCTGCAACAAAATCTGCAACAACACAGCCTGCAGACAGCTTGTTGAGCTATACATTCTCACCCTGTGGAGAAATCACCTGTGCAAACTTTAATTTGATAGAGCTGCACTGGGTGAAATACATGTAATCTCCTTTCTTCAAAAACGATGCATTTTGAAGTAAATAAGACCGTTTTATTGAAGAAAATGGAAGTATACTTTCTTCTCTAACAAATGATTTCAACTAATTATTCTGCCATTGAAAAGATGGTCGATACAGTACAAATCTATCTTGAAAAGATGGTCGATACAGTACAAATCTATCTTGAAAAGATGGTCGATACAGTACAAATCTATCTTGAAAAGATGGTTGATACAGTACAAATCTATCTTGAAAAGCTTGTCGATGCAGTACAAATCTATCTTGAAAAGATGGTTGATACAGTACAAATCTATCTTGAAAAGATGGTCGATACAGTACAAATCTATCTTGAAAAAATGGTTGATACAGTACAAATATATCTTGAAAAGATGGTTGATACAGTACAAATCTAACTAAAGAATGCTTTCGGTTCAGAATTTTGTCAGTTGATTGCATTACTGAAGTATGGCTGAGCCAGTAATGCAATGCTCCGATAAATTGTAACCAGAATTTGGACTTTGCTTTGCCTGCTTACACACATTGGGGGTGGTATGAAGACGGGAAATTTTTAGATATCATGCTACGTATCGTTTTTGGCCCTATCTCTCAAAGGTGAAGAATCTCTTTAAAATTATACTATCCAGATCTGGATCTTCACCAAAATTTAATCAATTTGTCCTCGTCATACACCCAACATGTACAACAAGAATTGCATGATTCCATCCAGAATTTTTTGAGATGTCGTGCTATATATCGATATCATTTTTGCCCCCTCACAATGGTGACAAATCACTGTTAAAACTAGTTGGTATTCATAGAATACTTACCCTGTGCAGTCAACTTGTTGTGAACCAACTCTTCAGTTTTTGAACATTGTTTTTCTTTGATCCAATATGGCTGCCAGACCAAGTGAGCGATGACATCATAAATTTATATTCTCTAATAGAATTATTGCATAGATCACGCTCAATACATTTCAAACTGATCAGACTAAGTGTTGTCCCTGTCGAATTATGATGTTGTGGCGGACACAAAAGCCCACTGGCGTGGTGACATCATTCCGCGCACCAAGTGGGCGGTGGCCACGCCCGAGGGGTAGGCGTGGCCTCATGATATACACCAGGCGCGCAGCCCGGAGCGCGCCAGTGTTACAGTGAGCTCCTGAAATAAAGACGCTTATAAGTTACCGCTTGTCCGCTTCCTCCTTGCTCGCAAGCAGCGCGCGTAACGCCGCGCTTTACTGGTGACCCCCTCGACGTTGGATCTGCCGGAGCGATCCTTCCACACACGACGCCATTGCCATGGCCAACTTCATCAAACTTCCCGAATTTTGGGAGGCTCAGGCCGAAGTCTGGTTCGTCCAGGCCGAAGCCCAATTTCAGCTTCGGAGCCTCACCGGCGATGACACGCGCTATTGCCACGTCATCGCCTCCCTCGGGCCCGGCACGGCCGCTCGAGTTGTGTCCGTCCTTCGCCACCCACCGGACGGCCACAAGTACGAGGCACTCAAGCGGCTACTCCTAGCCACGTTCGGCCTCACGGACGACGCACGGGCCGACCGCCTCCTGGATCTCCCCGAGCTCGGTGACATGCGCCCGTCGGTCCGAATGGACCATATGCTGTCACTGTTGGGCGACGAAGCCCCCGGTTCTCTATTCCGGGCGCTTTTCCGTCGCCAACTTCCAGCGCAGGTTCGCCTCGCGTTGGCCGGGACCGGGCTAACGGAACCCCGAGCATTGGCAGCCGAGGCGGACAGGTACTTCGCCGCTTCGGACACGCGGGCGAGAGTCGGCGTAGCCGTCACGGCCCTCGAGGCTGATGCTGCTGATGCTGCTGATGCTGCTGTTCCACAGCATCAGCTTATACAGCATACGCAGCATGCTGATACGCACCTCGTGACCGCCGCCACGCCCCGCCCACCGCCGCGGCGAAAACCGCCACCGCGGGGAAACCCGCCAACTCCACCGGCCTGGCGGAGCCAGCCGCGCTCCTCCAGCTCCACCACCTGGTGCTGGTTCCACGCCAAGTTCGGCCACGAAGCTCGGCAGTGTCATCCGCCATGCTCCTTCAACAGGTCGGGAAACGCCCGGGCCGGCGCTCAATAGTGGCGATGAGCGCCGGCCGTTTGAGCAGCCTGCTGTTCATAACGGACACCTTTTCCGGGTGCCGTTACCTGTGCGACACGGGAGCGCAGGTGAGTGTCGTTCCCGCCGGCACGTCAGACAAGCACGCCGCGGGTGGGGGCCCCGCGCTGCTTGCCGCGAACGGGACGCCCATCCGTACGTACGGAAAACGCTGCCTCTCTCTGCAGTTCGGAGGGCAGGTTTTCCGATGGACGTTCGTCACCGCCGACGTGCCCATGGCACTGCTTGGCGCGGACTTCCTGTGCGCTAATGGGCTCCTGGTCGACGTCAAGCGCAGACGTCTTGTCCAGGCCGAGACGTTCAGCTCGCTCGCTTGTGCGTTGCCCAGCTCAACGAGCGGCTTGCCAAACGGCTTGCCGAACGGTTCGGTTCTGGCCACGTTGGTCTGTACGCTTCCGGCAGCGGACGCATTCACCCGCCTCCTCGCCGGCTTCCCGGCCCTCACGCGGCCCACCTTCTCGGCGGGGGCCGTCAAGCACGGGGTGGCCCATCACATCCCCACCGTCGGGCCACCGGTCTACGCCCGGGCACGCCGCCTCGAGCCGACGAAGCTGGCGGTGGCAAAAGCGGCGTTCGCTACCCTGGAGCGACTCGGCATCGTTCGGCGCTCAGAGAGCGCTTGGGCGTCGCCGCTGCACATCGTGCCGAAGCCCGGCGGGGGATGGCGACCGTGCGGGGACTATCGCCGTCTCAATGACGCCACGACTCCCGACCGCTACCCCATCCCCCACATTCAGGACTTTTCCGCCCGTTTGGCGGGCTGGTCCTTCTTCTCGAAGGTGGACCTCATACGCGGCTACCATCAGGTCCCCGTCAGGCCGGAGGACGTCCCGAAGACGGCGGTCATCACGCCATTCGGACTCTTCGAGTTCCTGCGCATGCCCTTCGGTCTGAAGAATGCGGATCAGGCGTTCCAGCGACTGATGGACAGCGTCCTGCGCGACTTGGATTTTGTCTACGTCTACCTGGACGATATCCTCGTCGCCAGCGCGTCCGCGAAGAGCACCTACGCCACCTCCGCACGCTCTTCGAACGCCTGGGTCAGCATGGCCTGATTGTGAACCCCGCAAAGTGCCGGTTCGGCGCCGCCATATACGGAGCTGTCCCCCTGCTGGCCAAGGTGGAGGCGGTGAAGGGGTTTCCGCGCCCCCGCACGATCAGAGGGCTGCAGGAGTTCCTGGGCATGGTGAACTTTTACCATCGGTTCCTGCCCCGTATCGCCCAGCTCCTGCGCCCCCTGCATGAAGCTCTCCGAGGTAAGCCGGGCAAAGGCGACGTTACCTGGACCGAGCAGATGGACACGGCGTTCACGGGCGCGAAGCTCGCCTTGGCTAACGCCACCATGCTCGCGCACCCGGCGCCCGATGCACCGATCGCCCTCACCACCGATGCCTCAGACTACGCGGTGGGCGCGGTGCACGAGCAATGGGTGCGTGGAGCTTGGCAACCGCTGGCGTTCTTTAGCCGGCAGCTTCGCCCGCCCGAATGCCGTTACAGTACCTTCGACCGCGAGTTGCTCGGGCTTCACTTGGCGGTCAGGCACTTCCGCCATCTGCTCGAGGGCCGTGCGTTCACTGCCTTCGTCGACCACAAGCCGCTGATCTTTGCGATGGGCAAGGTCACCGAGCCGTGGTCGGCCCGGCAGCAGCGTCACCTCTCGGCCGTGTCCGAGTACACGACGGACATCCAGCACGTCGCGGGGAAGGACAACCCGGTGGCGGATTGCCTTTCCCGGGCCGTCGCCCACGCAGTCCACCTCGGCATCGACTATGCCCGGATGGCAGCGGACCAGGCCGCTGACCCCGACGTCCAGGCCTTGCGGACCGCCGTCACGGGCCTCCGCGTCACCGAGGTGCCGTTCGACGGCGCGGGCACGGCCCTCTTGTGCGACGTCTCCCTCGGGCGTCCTCGCCCCATCGTGCCCGCAGGCTGGCAGCGCCAGGTGTTTGACGCCATCCACAGCCTGTCCCACCCGGGCGCGAGGGCCTCCCAAAGGCTGATCGCCGACAAGTTCGTCTGGCATGGCCTCCGGAAGGCCGTCCGCGGCTGGGCCAGGACGTGCCTCGCGTGCCAGCGCGCCAAGGTGCACCGGCACACCCAGGCCCCGTTGGCCCCGTTCACGGTGCCGGAACGCCGGTTTGACCACGTCTACGTGGACCTGGTGGGACCTCTGCCCCCCTCGCGGGGTTTCACCTACGTCCTCACCATGGTGGACCGCACCACCCGGTGGCCGGAGGCCGTGCCCTTGGCGTCGACAACGGCGGCCGATGTCGCGCAGGCTTTCATCGCCACCTGGGTCGCCCGGTTCGGCGCCCCCTCAGACATCTCGTCCGACCGCGGCCCCCAGTTCACCTCGGAGCTCTGGGGGGCGGTCGCGCAGGGGCTCGGGGTCCGGCTGCACCGAACCACGGCCTACCACCCACAGGCTAACGGCCTGTGTGAGCGATTTCACCGCTCATTGAAGGCCGCGCTCCGGGCCACCCTCCGCGACGGCGGCTGGGTCGACAGGCTCCCCTGGGTCCTGCTGGGCCTCCGGACGGCGCCCAAGGAGGACCTGCGCGCATCCGCGGCGGAGTTGGTCTTCGGGCAACCGCTGCGGGTGCCGGGCGAGTTCCTCCCCGACTCCACAGCACCATGGTCCGCGGCACAGCAGCGCTCTGCTCTGCAAGAGACCGCCCAGAGGTTCGCCCCGGTGCCAACGGCATGCCACGGGCACCCACCGACGCACGTCGCCCCGGAGCTTCGCACGGCGGAGTACGTCTTCGTCTGCCACGATGCCCACCGGACACCACTGCGGCCCCCGTACGACGGGCCTTTCTGCGTGCTGGAGACCGGGGCGAAGCACTTCACCCTGGACATCGGCGGTACTCCTGACCGCGTTTCGGTAGACCGCCTCAAGCCGGCCCACCTCGACGTGGACCATCCACCGCCAGTGGCCCGACCCCCACGTCGGGGCCGCCCCCCTGCGGGCGGACCCCCGGCACTGCCCAGCCCCGCCGCCACGCCGCCCCCCGGTCCTGCACCCATCCCAGGGGCAGCCAGGGGCATCCCACCTGGCATCCCTGCACCCCGGACGCCGCCGATCGCCAGGGGGCGCTTCGGCTGGGTCATTCGTCTGCCCCGCAAACTGGCCCTCCAGGTGCGCGGGAATTCTGGGGGGGCGCGTGTGGTGGACACAAAAGCCCACTGGCGTGGTGACATCATTCCGCGCACCAAGTGGGCGGTGGCCACGCCCGAGGGGTAGGCGTGGCCTCATGATATACACCGGGCGCGCAGCCCGGAGCGCGCCAGTGTTACAGTGAGCTCCTGAAATAAAGACGCTTATAAGTTACCGCTTGTCCGCTTCCTCCTTGCTCGCAAGCAGCGCGCGTAACGCCGCGCTTTAATGTCATAATTATAGCACCAATGACGTCATCGTTAACAACACCTATTCCCAATATGGAGTTCTTTACAATGAGCCACGTTTCAATTTCTTCCAAGCAGCGGTTTTGGAGATATTGAGGTGCAACATTTTTCGGTTTTTCCAAGATAGCGCCTGTACCACATGACCTATGACGTCATGATTATCATTAAAATATTCTAACGGAGGAGGAGCTCTTATGTTGAAAATTTCATGTCCATCAGACCGACAGTTGCTGAAAAAAAATTCATAATGATCAGATGGATAAGTGTTGGATTTGTCGAATGACGTCATAACAAAGGCACCGATGACACCATCATTAACACATCTTATTCCCCATGGGGAGTAGTTGACAATGAGCCATGTTTCAATTCTTTCCATGGAGTGGTTTCAGAGATATAGAGGTGCGAAGTTTTTCCAAGATGGCGCCTGTACCACATGACCTATGACGTCATGATTATCATTAAAATATTCTACATGAGGAGGCGCTCCTATGGTGAAAATTTCGTGCCCATCAGACCAACAGTTGCTGAGAAAGAAAATTCACAATGATCGGATACGTGTTGCACTTGTCGAATTATGACGTCATAACGAAGGCACACATGACATCATCAACATATCTTATTCCCCAAGGGGAGTGCTTGACAATGAGCCATGTTTCAATTCTTTCCATGGAGTGGTTTCGGAGATATAGAGGTGCAACCTTTTTCGATTTTTTCCAAGAAGGCGTCTGTACCACGTGACCTATGACGTTATAATTATCATTAAAAAATTCAACAGGAGGAGCCACACATATTCTGAAAATTTAGTGTCCATCGGTCTAACAGTTGCAGAGGAATTTTTGTTTTATTCATACTGATCAGATCAAGCGTTGTACTTGTTGAATTATGACGTCATAATTAAGGCACCAATGACATCACCATCAACATATCTTATTCCCCATGGTTAGTACTTGAAAATGAGCCACGTTTCAATTTTTTCCATTGAGTGGTTTGGGAGATAGAGGTGTAACGTTTTTCCAAGATGGCGTCTGTACCACGTGACCTTTGACGTCATAATTATGAATAAAAAAATTCTACAGGCAGCGGCGCTTCTATGGTAAAATTTCGTGTCAATCGGACCAACGGTTGCCGAGAAAATGAATTTTTAAAATGCAGACACGTATGGCACACAGGCACACATACGCAACTGAATGCCTAACCCTGCTTTTTGCTTCGCGAGCGCAAGGTAATTATCGGATCCACATCTTCACCAAATTCTAATAATTTCGACCGCAAAAAAACCCTCTGCGCTGACAACCTTGCCTCACATCTTGCTGAACTTGATGTCCCACGACATCCCACGATGTACCAAGCTGAGCTTCAACATCATTGGAATCTTCCATGATGAAGTTGAGTCTATGGGCCCTATCTTTTTCATATCGCTGACAGGTCGGTGAACTCTGTCTTTTACCCACTCCTTCCTGGTCTTACACCATCTGCTCTATTGGTGCTTTGTTACCCCTTCCCTCTCCGCCTCTCAGGTTTCGACAAGGCACACGCAATCCTCCAGCAACCGCCTTCTGGTGAAACTCCGAAAATCCAGAATCAATGCTCACCTCCACTCATTCATTCCTCATTTTTCCCCATCCATGGAACCAACTTCCACATTTCATTCAATACCATTATTCCCACCATCTCAGATCATCCCCCATCCCAAATCATTATCTTTTACACCCCCCATTAACCCTCCCAAAGCCCACATCTTTCCAAATTTTCAGTGTTTCCTTCCTGAATGTTTGCTTTTGTATCCATCTTGTCCACCCCGTGCGCATCCTTACGTACCCCTCATTCTTCCACACATCCCATATTTCTCCAAGTCTCCCTTCATTTTCTCCCTCAAGTTTTCATTAATGCTGGTTTGTTTCACCCTCTCTTTCTACTGTTCCTTTTGTTCCGTTACATCTTGATCCATTCTAGGTTCGCACTCCTCGACCTTCATATCTACTATAAATGAATGAGTTGCGTGTATGTGTGTGTATGTATGTATGTATGTATGTATGTATGTATGTATGTGTGGAGAGGGGGAGGGGAGGTAGGGAGGAGGACACGTTTTTTGTGGAGCTCTACTGGAGGTTTCTGATGTGGAATGTGATACACAGAAATGATTGTCATGATCTCCTGAGTTTATTAGGCTAATTACCTGCAAATAATCCGGAAGAATCCCCATGTGTTAAAAGCACACCATGTTAAGGTGTATAAAAGCAGCTTAATAGATCCTTCCATGGCATGGGATTCAAATTACAAAATAAGTAAAAAGAATGATGACATTGTGTCAAGGCATATATTATATATATATATATATATATATATATATATATATATATATATACACACAACACAACAACAACATGCATTTTAAGGCCATGTTCCCTGCTAGAGCGGGGGTTAGCCTTGCGGTCCCCATGACAATCTTCTCCATTTTGCCCTATTTTCTGCATCTCTCCTTGTTAACCCCCTTGCCCGCATTTCTTCTTCCACCATCTTTAGCCAAGTCTTTCTCGGTCTTCCCCGTCCTCTACTTCCTTCTACATTAACTTCCATCACTCTTCTCAACCAGTCACTTTCATCCTTCCTCAATACATGACCAAACCATCTCAACCTGTTCCTCTTCACAGCATCAATCACAGGCAATATTCCCATCATATATATATATATATATATATATATATATATATATATATATATATACCTATATATATATATATATATATATATATATACATATACCTATATATATATATATATATATATATATATACATATACCTATATATATATATACATATACCTATATATATATATATATACAGTGGGGAGAACAAGTATTTGATACACTGCCGATTTTGCAGGTTTTCCCACTTACAAAGCACGTAAAGGTCTGTAATTTTTATCATAGGTACACTTCAACTGTGGAAGACGGAATCTAAAACAAAAATCCTGAAAATCACATTGTATGATTTTTAAGTAATTAATTTGCATTTTATTGCATGAAATAAGTATTTGATCACCTACCAACCAGTAAGAATTCCGGCTCTCACAGACCTGTTAGTTTTTTCTTTAAGAAGCCCTCCCATTCTCCACTCATTACCTGTATTAACTGCACCTGTTTGAACTCGTTATCTGCATAAAAGACGTCTCCAGACCGTCTCCGACCACAAAGACCGCAAAGACCGACCGCAAAGCCGTCTCCAGACCTGTCCACACTCAATCAGACTCCAACCTCTCCACAATGGGCAAGACCAGAGAGCTGTCTAAGGACATCAGGGACAAATTTGTAGACTTGCACAAGGCTGGGATGGGCTACAGGACAATAGGCAAGCAGCTTGGTGAGAAGGCAACAACTGTTGGCGCAATTATTAGAAAATGGAAGAAGTTCAAGATGAGTCAATCTCCCTCGGTCTGGGGCTCCATGCAAGATCTCACCTCGTGGAGCCTCAATGATCATGAGAAAGGTGAGGGATCAGCCCAGAACTACACGGCAGGACCTGGTCAATGACCTGAAGAGAGCTGGGACCACAGTATCAAAGAAAACCATAAGTAACACACTACGCCGTCATGGATTAAAATCCTGCAGCGCACGCAAGGTCCCTCTGCTCAAGCCAGCGCATGTCCAGGCCCGTCTGAAGTTTGCCAATGACCATCTGGATGATCCAGAGGAGGAATGGGAGAAGGTCATGTGGTCTGATGAGACCAAAATAGAGCTTTTTGGTTTAAACTCCACTCGCCGTGTTTGGAGGAAGAAGAAGGATGAGTACAACCCCAAGAACACCATCCCAACCGTGAAGCATGGAGGTGGAAACATCATTCTTTGGGGATGCTTTTCTGCAAAGGGGACAGGACGACTGCACCGTATTGAGGGGAGGATGGATGGGGCCATGTATCGCGAGATCTTGGCCAACAATCTCCTTCCCTCAATAAGAGCATTGAAGATGGGGCGTGGCTGGGTCTTCCAGCATGACAACGACCCGAAACACACAGCCAGGGCAACTAAGGAGTGGCTCCGTACGAAGCATCTCAAGGTCCTGGAGTGGCCTAGCCAGTCTCCAGACCTGAACCCAATAGAAAATCTTTGGAGGGAGCTGAAAGTCTGTGTTGCGCAGCGACAGCCCCGAAACCTGAAGGATCTGGTGAAGATCTGTATGGAGGAGTGGGCCAAAATCCCTGCTGCAGTGTGTGCAAACCTGGTTAAGAACTACAGGAAACGTCTGATCTCTGTAATTGCAAACAAAGGTTTCTGTACCAAATATTAAGTTCTGTTTTTCTGATGTATCAAATACTTATTTCATGCAATAAAATGCAAATTAATTACTTAAAAATCATACAATGTGATTTTCAGGATTTTTGTTTTAGATTCCGTCTTCCACAGTTGAAGTGTACCTATGATAAAAATTACAGACCTTGTCGTGCTTTGTAAGTGGGAAAACCTGCAAAATCGGCAGTGTATCAAATACTTGTTCTCCCCACTGTATATACCTATATATATATATACACCTATATATATATATACCTATATATATATATATATATATACCTATATATATATATATATATACCTATATATATATATATATATACCTATATATATACCTATATATATATATATATATATACCTATATATATACCTATATATATATATATATATATACCTATATATATACCTATATATATATATATATATATACCTATATATATACCTATATATATATATATATACCTATATATATACCTATATATATACCTATATATATATATATATATATATATATACCTATATATATATATATATATATATATATATATATATACCTATATATATATATATATATATATATATATATATATACCTATATATATACATATACATATATATATATATATATATATATATATATATATATATATATATATATATATATATATATATATATATATATATAATACTAAAAGTAACAACAATAATAATTGTAGTATATCTTGGCAATAATAACGAACGTTTAATCCCCTCTCCCCCCACCATGGCCCAAGCACCTCGGGGCATGGCAAAAGGTAAAGTAATACTCAAGTAATACAGCAGGCAGGTATGCTACAAGGCCAAGAAGATCAATGAAAATTTGGTCCAATGTGTCCTTGAGTGTGGCATTGCTTCCAGTCATACCACAGCCTCTAACCCCCCGAGGGAACGAACAAATCGAAAAATACAACGGTGTTATCTGGAGGGCTGTCACGATGGCCTTGCGTACCCGCGGCTTTGCACCCGCACTAGTACAAAAAGCAAACAAATGAAAGGACGATATAAATTCTGTAATGGCGAAACATTGCTTTCAGACAAAGAAAAAAAGAAAAGAAAGAAGTTTGGTTCTAATAATGTTAAAAAAGTGGTCTGCAGGTTAACAGCAAACTGCAGCTACTCTTGCAAAATGCAATAAGAACAACATTGAAGATTCTGGGATGCAAATTGGAACAACTTACAAACTGTGCAGACAGAGCTCCTTTCCTTTGTCTCATCTCCATTTTACTGTTACGATCAGCTTTAGTGGTGGCACGTTGTTCAAGGCTGGTACGAGACCCCTCTACAGGCTCAATCTTCATGGTCCGGTACCTCATGGGTGCATCTTCATTTCAGCACGAGTAGCATTGCAAATGAAAAGCAAAACCAAAACTATCTTTAAAAATGAAAGAAAGCTTTGTTTATCATTAAAGAGGTGATACAATAGTTTCAATAAAAAATTAAACCCAACAATAACATGATGGTCTGCAAAGTTACTTACCTGGAAATGAAAATGGTTTGGGGGAAAGAAATACAATATAGCAGATCATTCGTTGAAAAAAAACGTTTATGTATGGCTCTCGAATAGCATCAAAACTCGTGACAGTTTTCAATAATCACTGGAGAAACATTTACCGTATTTTTCAGTGTAAAAGTCGATACTTTTTTCCCCTAGGCCTTGACTTGTACTCAGAATCGACTTGTCTGCAGTTTAAAACATTTAATTGCATCAATGAATTTTTTTTGCAAAGTGTAATATTCTCTGAAATAAATTGTATAATCGTTAATTTAAAACACACTTCAGAAATAATTGCCCAGAATGTTTGCTGATTGGGCGAGTTAATCCAATTAAACGTTAATCCGCTCACAGACGCATGCAAAATTATTCAATCAATAACAAGCACGCACTTGCCAATTATGTTTGACCATCCCATATTTTGACTCTACATTTGACACTTATGTATCATAACTAGGCTGGCACAGACAATGTCAGTTACCCTTTTTATTTGTTGATAAAATATAGGCTTGGTGCAGGGCGAGGTGACAAGAGGGAGAAGGTTGATGTACCACTGATATTGGGACAGTGGGGCACCAAGCGGACACAAGCAAAGACAGAAACAAACAGGAAAAGAGGGAGAGGAGCGGAATAAGATGATTGCGATAGATGCTTCATTGGGGAGGATAAGATCAGGGTGTAGAGATGGAGGATAACACACATTAGTGATGTACTAGCATCTTGAAGACGGAGGAAACTGTTGGATTGAACAGCCTCAATAAAGCAGTTCTACAAATGGAATAAAAGAGAAACACAAAAGTGCAAGTGGGTAGTGTAACTTGTACTTTGAGAATTTAACCTGGTGGCGGTTAGTGGAAGAATGCTGCATCCTGGAGGAGGTGGGGAGGGTCGTAGGGCTGAGCGAGCATGTGGAGCAAGACCGGAGGAGAGGTGTTACACTAATAATAAAAAGGCCACCAACCTTTTTGATGTCAGAGTGAGAGCAACACGACTTGCATTAGGGCCTCATTGCAGGTGATGCTAATAATGTTGAGAGCTTAGATTCACAGAATGCAGGAGAGACGTATGTGAAGTGGGAGTGCCATCCCACATGGGAGAGCTTTACTCCAGGTGAGCTATAGGGAAATGCTCTGAGGTCTTTGAGTTGTGATTTTTCAAGAAATTATTTCGAACCATAGAGAACGATTTGGATCTGGTTTCGGAGACTGGGTTGTCATGGCTGCAGGCAAAGCCTTTAATTGTTCAAAAGACTGACCCTCTTCCAGTGGCTGACTGTGGATATAGATAGGTGGATTAAATTGACAATCCTCCTGGAGCGACACAGTGAGACAGATTTTCCAGAGGTGAAAGTAATTTTAAAATTTGTCATCCAAGCACCGACCGAGTCTACTCCAGATCATCAGTGATGTAGCTGCTGCCAGACTGTTGGTAGAATGGGCATACTGTATGGCATAATGTAGCTTCTGCAAAGAGGATGAGGCCATTGATGGCAATGAGGAACAAGCCGAAGGATAATTGCCTTGGGGCATTCCAGCCTCCACTGGGATAAGATTCCATTGACAGCATGGTATTCACTGCACAAATGGAGGAAGTCAGAAATCCAAGTATGACTGTGGCCTTGTATGGCACAGCAGAGTAGGACGATATATTTACAGTAAACTGTCCTGGCCTCTTGCATGACATTGAGGGTTTCCGATCAATCAATATTGAGACAGAAACAACAGCATGGCCATAGTTGAGTGACCCAAACAGAATTGAAACTTGATATTAGAAATTAGGTCATTTCATCAGGAAAGAAAATGGCAGTAGCGATGATTAGTGGGGTGCCCGGACACTCAGCCATTTCAAATTGATGCAAAAGTTTCGTTTTCAGTACCAATTTGAAGATAAGGGCCTATAGAACAATTTTGGTTCGAGTGTCAAGCACTCAGATAAAAAAAAGGGGGTTTTGGGGACGTGGGGTGTTCCCGACCCCCTACCGGCCTATGCAAAATATGGAAACCGTTATAACTTTTGATTGAATGATCCAATCTGAACATATGAGGTATGTATGGATTCAGGATCAGGAGTAGCAATTTGTATTTCAAGCATATTGCCCATAGAAGCAATAATTTTGCCGGTATCGGCGCATATCCACAAAAAAACACCAAGGGTCATAGGCCCGGTAAGCTGAAACATGTTTAAAAAAAAATAAACTGGACATTTATACTCGAACCCAATGATATAGTGATATTTTTAGTCATTCATTCATTGTGCTACAATATGGTGGTGAGCAACTGCTTATACAATTGCTTGAATAACTCCTTGAACAATCGTTTTAATAAGAAAGTGGCTAACAAATCGACCATATATACATGTCAGTATTGGAAATTGTTCTGGCCCAGCTACTTCTCGCATTTGCACAGACTTGTGCACTTCAACGTTGCCCTCATGCACTTGCACAGAGCACAGGTACTTGTGCAAGTGCACTTCACAACCAGGTGGACTAAATCCTTGGCGAGGAGCAATGAGGTCCAAATGGGAAGCAGCTTGCCGTCCTCTTCCTTCCACCCATAATTAGTGGGGTTGTTGACAGGCATCATGGACCTTTGGGCTGTTGTCCAGATGCTCGCTTGGAAGACACTCCTTTTGAGATGTTGATCCAAAGCATCACTCGTTGGGGGAATTCGCTCCACGTCCCTAGTCTTCTGTGAGAACACCCTCATTCGGACGAGGTCAACGTCCTTGTCCTCCTTCGACTCATTGGAGTACAGCCTACAGACAAAGTTCATTGCCACTTCTTTCAGCCTTGGCGATGTTTGGAATGGAGTGTCGACGATAGTTGCAAATTCCTCCATGAGGAGGAAAAATTCCACAACATTTTTTTAATATGAGTGCTCGACACTCGTACCAAAATTCTTCGATAGACCCTTACCTTCAAATTGGTACTGAAAACGAAACTTTTGCATCAATTTGAAATGAAAAGAAAAAATTACCCATGCACGGCCCCCCACTAGATGGATTCCATGACTTTGCTGGGAACTGGGAGAAATAAACGATCTGCAGTTTAAAGGACTTTTTTCTTGTGCATTCACCTTCTTGTGAATGAGAGTGATATTGGTGGTCTTTCAGGCAGACAGGCAGCAGCCAGAAGACAGGCCGAATTAAACATATATAAAGGACAAGAACAGTAAAGCAATATTTCAGAACATGGGCACTGATACCTCATTACCATTTCAAGGCTGAGGCTGCAAACCCCATCATCGTCAGTGGTGAAAATTATCACCACATACTCCAAACATAGTTGGAACTGAAACTCCAGCTTTTGGAAGTCGACTCAATTTGCAATTTGGTGACATTGATCAACATCCAAAATCTCCTGACATCATCGCTCTAAATTTTTACCTCCACCACCGGAGCTGGACGGAGGTTATGTTTTCATCCCTGTTTGTCTGTCTGTTTGTCTGTCTGTCTGTGAGCACAAAATCTGAAAGTTATGGACGGATTTGGATGAAACTTGGTGGATGAGTCAGGTAGGTGAGAAGAACTAGCCGATTAGATTTTGGTTCAGGTCCAGATGCAAATCCGGCCTATCAGTGGGATACAAAACAAACTGTTCAGCCTGGCAGACATATGCACTCTACCAGACATGGACAAACAATGAGTGTGGGGCGGAATGAGGGGCAGGAGAGGATGCAAGGATGCATTGGGTGGACAAGATGGATACAGATGGAAACTCTCAGGAGGGAAACTGTAAATTTGGAAGGAAGAGAGATTGGGTGGGGGTGGGGGTGGGGAGAATTAACAAGGGGGGAAAATATCTCAAGATTTGGATTGGGGATAATCTGAGAAATGTTTCATTAATCATTGGAATCAATGGAGATAGATCATTGGAATGTCCCACTTCGAAGTGGAGTTCGTGGGCCTATCGCTTTCACATTGCAGACAGATCAGAGGTCTCTGTCTTCTACCGCCTCCTTTCTGGTCTTGCACCCTCTGCTCTTTTTGTACTTTGTCCCCCTAGGTTTCCACAGAGCACACATCAACCCCCTTCTGGTGGCAATAAATCCAGAATCACTGCTTACCTCCACTTATTCTTTTTTCCTGCCTGTGGAACCAACTTCCACATTTCTCTTCAATCTCATTCTGCCCTCCTGGTCTTAAAGACAACTGTTCACCACCATCTCAGATCATCCCCCATCTAAAACCATGAACTTTTTTATTACCTCCATTAACCCCCCACCCTCCCAAGCCCACCTCATAAAAAATTTCCAAATTTTCCTACCTGAGATTCTGCTTCTGCATCAGTCTTGTCCACCCCATGCAACCTCCCATTACTCCTCTTACCTCCCAACGTCCCTTATTTGTCAAAGTCTCACTATTTTGTCCTACAACTCTGCTGTTGGCGTTTCCTCCCTCTTTCTATTCTGTTGAATCCTGATCCATTCAGTGTTCTAGCTGTTACACGAGGCTTGACTTTGTATACCCCAAAAAATGCTTCAAAACTTTCTTCTTCCAAAAATTAAGCAATGGGACAAAACAAGATGAAACTTTAAAAAAAGATTATTTTTATGCAATATGGTGTCACTCCACACTTCTTGATTGAATTTGGTAATTGGTTGGATCCCCACTTTCCACACAGATGGATTCAGTGAGGAGGACTGATAAAAAGCCATCCAGGAGTCCTGATTTAACCACGTGCAATATTTTTTGTGGGGATGTGCTCAAGAAAAAGTATGCCAGCAAGCCAACTAATGCGGACGAATAAGAAAGTTATATCCACAATGTTTTTGCCTATTTGCCGAAGTAAATTATTTGGCGTTCAGTGGAAAATGATGTCGAACGAATGAAAAAAATGTGCTGAGAACACAGGAGCTTCTGTTGAAATTTTATGCTCACAAATTAAAACGGCAATAAATGGCCTTTAAGGGACGAATTATCAAACATTAGGGTGTTTTATTTACATTAACAATATGGTATTCTACATTTAAAACAGGGACTGCATTATGGATCACTGCACATACAGTGCACCCTCCTTAAGTATTGGAACAGTGAAGTCAAATTTGTTATTATTGCGATATACAGTACTCAAGAAATTTGGATTTGAGATAAAGAAATGAATATGAGGCAAGAGTACAGAAGGTCAGCTTTTATTTGTTGGTATATCTATACATATATGTTTTTCTTGAGGGTTGTGGAGTAGCGGCTGAAAACCGAATCCGACCCAGGTTCCTCCTGATGACTCAATCTTTGCTCTTTGCTTCTTCTGGTTCCTTCTGATGACTCCAATGCAGTATTTGGCTTTTCGTTTCATTATGATTGCACCATATCCTCATGCTGTGTGGACTCTGCTTCCCTGCTGATGGGCCTCTGGTAGCTTGTAACTGTTGCTGCATTTTTGCCTGAGGAAGAACTGCTGAAATCTATATATCGGGGTTCTTACCAACATCTCTGTTCCTTTCACATTACTATCTACCTTTTCACATTTCTCTTTATTCATTCGAATTCTTGCTTTTTCTTTATTTCTCTCTTTCTTTATCTATCTGCCTAAGAAGTGAATTCTTGCAGAAATGTTTCTGTAAGGCTCACTTGGCTGTGCCTGCATGGACTCCAGGTTGTGGGGGTAGCGGCTGAAATCCGAATCCTATCCAGATTCCTCCAGATGACTCCATCTTTGCTCTGTACTTCTTCTGGTTCCTTCTGATGACTCCCATGCAGCATTTGGTTTTCTGTTTCATTACCATTGTATAACAATAGCACTGTTATGTGAAATCCCCCCATTTTAGGTAAGCACAAGTATTGGAACTGATTAACTTAATGTAAATTAAAGTAGTATCATATTATTTGGTTGCATACCTCATGCATGCAATAACTGCATTGAGCCTGTGACCCATTGACATCACCAAACTCTTGGTATCCTCCTTCGAGATACTCATTGGTTGCATTGGCAGTGTCTTTGGTCAGTGTATTGCAGCATGATGAAGTGCCACCCAAAGAGTTTTGAGGCATTTTCTTGTTTTAAGGCAAACAAAAAGGTTTTTGTACACCTCCAAATTCATTTTGCTGCTGCCATCATCAATAAAGATGAGTGAACCAGTTCCAGAGGCAGCCATGCAAGTGCAAGCCATGACATTACCTCTCCGACTCTTCACAGATAAGGTAGTATGCTTTGGATCATATGCAATTCCTTCCTTTCTCCACACTTTTGCCTTTCCCTTGCTTTAGTAAAGGTTTATCTTGGTCTCACCTATCCATAAAACTTTGTTCCAGAACTCTACCGGCTCACCTCTGTACTTCTTGGCAAATTCTAATATGGCCTATTTTTGGTGCTGATGAGAGGTTTGCATCTTGCTGTGTAGCCTTTTGTAATCCTGCTGTTGAAGTCTTCTGCGAACAGTAAATTGTGATATTTTCGCTCACCCCTGCACTCTGGAGGTCAGGGTCAGGTTTTATTGTCAGGTCAGGCCAGATCTGTGACTTGCAATAGGTATCATGAAAAACCTGTAGTAACCTGTTTCATGGTCGTTTTGTCAGCAACTAAACTGTCTCCCCCACCAGGTTTGCTGGTGAGGAGGGTGTATAGATATGGACACACAGCAGGATTACAAACAAGACATGTTTAAGGTGAGCAAATGGCCATCCATATCTGGTGCCCAACTGTGTATGCGGACGTCCTCCTGCTGTTGGGTTACCTCTTTCTAGGAGGATGGTAGCAGGATTTGCACTGCGGCTACCATAAAACACTTCATTCTGCACCAAGTGCACCATACACAAAGGACGCAACTAAAACTAAAAACCCACTCCATGGGAGTACTTCCTGTGCAGCTGGCCTTTGCAGGGTAGCTAACCAGATGACGGGATTGGGGCAAAGCATTTAGGCCCCCGATTCTTTGATGATAGAAGGAAAAGCATGGGGTAACCTTCCTGGGTTGGGTTGTAGTGGTGCTGAAGTGTCGTACACCAGAATCCACTCGGATTAACCTGAAGCGGTTCCTTTGGGTGGGTGACTCGAATATCCTCACTCCAAGAGAGGATGATCACCTATCTCTGCTATCCTCTGAGCTCCAGCATTTGAACATCAGTGTTGCAGCACTTTTTGAAGTTCGGAGACCACATAGTGGTGAGATCAGGCAGGTGGTTACACCTACTACTGGTCTGGTCACTGATAGTTACCATTCCCAAGAGGTTACTGTAGCTGTGTCCAATAAGCTGACTCCCTTGATAATTGAGGTAACACCAGTCAAAAAGCATATGATGAGACTGAGGATTAATCACTCTTTGGGCGTCATTTCCCTGGACTCGTATGTGCTCCAATTGGGGCAAGTGGTCTCACTGTGAAGGAGACATTCTATGGTTGAGCTCAAGTCTGTGGTTGATCAGTGCCCCAGAGAGATAATCTTCTAGTCTTGAGGGGGATTTCAATACATCGACTGGCACTGATAGGGATGGTTATGAGACATGTGTTGGTCCCATGGATCTGGAACTGAACCAGAATTACACGAAGTTCCTCAACTTTGCAAGAAATCATGGACTAAGAGTGGCTGGTACATGGTTTTGCCATCTACAGCCTCATCGCTGGACTTGGTATTTCAATACTGGTGATGTGGCAAAGGAGATTGACCATGTGCTTGTCGATGGTCGCTGGAGGATGCATCACAACTGCAGGGTCTACCGGAGTGCTCAGTTCCGTAATACTGACCACAGGCTTGTTGTAGCAACTTTGAAGTTGTGGCTCAAATCCAAGAAAATGTTATCATCCCAGCCTACGCTGGAGGTTGGCAAGCTCAAAGATGAGAGTGTAGCTAGCTGAAGAGTTTGCAAACAGGTTAAGTGGGTTTTGGAGAGTCTGGGTATTTTGGGAGATCCTGAAGAGTTGTGGAGTGTCTTCAACACTATCATCCTTGATGTTTCCGGTAGTTTTCTTGGAACCCACCGTCAGGCAAAGAAGAACTTTGTCTCCCAAGGGACACTGGATACCATTGACCAGTCACAGGGCCAGGATTGATGGCAGAGCTGAGCTGTTCAGAGAGCTGAAGCGTAAAACTGTACGTTCGCTGTGGGCGGACAAGGAGGACTATGTGCGAGGAATCTGCGAAAGGGTAGAGCATCACCCGTGGTCAAGTGATTCTTCTCCTGTTTACAGAGAAATCCATGCATTGCGTTCCTCCAAGCCTGTCACACTGTGTATTGCAGTTAGAATGGAGGGTGGTTGGCTCTTGACAAAGAAGTCTGAAGTGAAGGGCTACTGGGCAAGTTACTTTCAGTGGCTGTACCAGGCTGACCCATCAGCTGTTGAGATGGATGTCAGGGGTATTACTATCCCTATTGCTGACCCTCCAATGAACTGTAAACGACCTTCATTTGTAGAAACGCACACTGCGGTGAACCGGTTGAAAGGGGGCAAAGCTCCTGGGATTCGTGGCATCCATGCTGAGCTTCTCAAGGCTGGTGGAAAAGCTGTACTCGAGTTGTTACATACAGTTCTGTGCTCTGTGTGGAGCACAGGCATCATCCCAACTGACAGGAAGAGGGACCTTGTTGTCCCTCTCTGAAAAGGGAAGGGTGATTTCCAGGATGGAAACAACTACCGAGGGGCGACACTACTCAGTGCCGGGCAAGGTCTTTGCTCGGATCATTCTTGATAGGGTTCATCACCATCTACTTGAGCACCAGCACCAAGAGCAGTCAGGCTTTATGCCAAAGAGGTCAATGATTGACCGTATCCTTGCTCTTCAGGTCCTCACTGAATCTAGGCGAAAGTTTCAGCAGGGGCTGCTCATAGCCTATATTGATCTTTGCAAAGTGTTCGATTCAGTGAATCTGATTTCTTCTGAAGGATTCTCTGTCTTCGTGGGATGCCAACAATACTGATCCATCAGATTTCTGAACTATACTCTGGTACTGAGAGTGCCATGAGGTGTGGTGGTTCCATCTCTGACTTATTTCCAGTTGATACTCAAGTTTGTCAGGGGGTGTGAATTGGCCTACACACTTTTCAGGGCTTGTACCGACTGCATTCTGGGGAGGATGTCTGAGAGATCAAGCTGCAGTGCATCACTCAGGAATGTCAAGAACTTTGACCTTGGTTTTGCAGATGATGCTGCAGTTATCTTTGTGGAGACGCCGGATATCCTTTTGGGACCATCCAGGCCCTGAATGAGGAGTCGGAACCGCTGGAATTACGGGTTTCCAGGGTCAACATGAATATCCAGGCTTTCAATGCCATATTGGATGCTGCTATCTTGTGTGTACCTGTTTGTGGTGAGGATGTTGAGGTCACAAAAAGATTCACTTACCTTGGCGGTGATATTCATATCTCCGCATGTTGTGAGCCAGAGGTAGATAGTGTCTGGGTAAAGGCAGGGAAGTCATGGATACACTGGATCATAGCATGTGGTGCTGTTGGTACCTATGCAGGAGGATGAAGGTCCGAGTCTTTAAGTCCTTGGTGCTTCCAGTCTTGCTCTACGGATGTGAGACTTGGACTCTGACCAAATATTTGAGACTGAGACTGAACTCCTTCAGTTCCAGGTCTCTTCGGAGAATCCTTGACTATCGCTGGTCAGACTGTGTCCAACGAGTTTGCTGAGAGAAACAAGGATGATATTTGTTACCTTCTAGTTCGTGAACGTCAACTGTGGCTGTGTGGACATGCGGTTCGTTTTCCCCGACGGTGATCCCGTTCATCAGATCATCTCAGCGAGGGAGCCTCGTGAGTGAGGCAAATGGGCTGACCACCTGCCTCGTGGTTGCAGCAGGTTAATTGGCATCTCATAGAGATGGGGATGGGCCAGGCTTCTGCCTGGGGGATGGCCAGACGGAGGCCCCTGGAGTACCGGTGGAAAGGACATGGCGATGTGCTGCTCCGCATACCTGACCTGACCTGACTCTGGAGGTTGTTAGTGATGTCACTGACAGTTGTTTTATGGTTGTTTTTTCTTCACATCTCTGATGATTTTTAGCTCACCTGGAACATAGAGCTTATGGGATGATGCATTATCAGTCTGCCAATCCGTCAACATTCGCAACTTCTTCTATGAAACTGCGGATGGGATTGTGACCAAACTTGGCTAAAATGATATTTGGGATGTTGCAACTCTCTGTTCACGGCATTAAAGACATTGGAGCCTAGAGGGTTTATCGCGGGTCAAAGTGGGTCCATGTTTGACCCCCCCTCCCCCTCCCCCCGCCCAAAATAAATAAATGGGTATTTGCTTTTTTCTCTGAAACTACACACAAAACTTCAATGAAACTTGACCACAACTTTCATCACCCATGATGCACCAAAGTTTGTTCATGGCATTAAAAAATAAAAATAATTTTTTTTAAAAATAATTGGGGTTTAATGGGTGTTCTGTTTCACCCCCTAAAATAGGTATTTGCTCTTTTCTGCTATCATCAACTGCAGTTGTTGGTGATTGGTGTCACTGCAGGTGAAAGTTGGTGGGATGATTGCCCTTGGGATAAGGAAGAATCGATTAGTTTTTGGTAAAGCTCAGGATATTATTCCGGATCCAGGAATTGTTTGAAGGATTGTTTACCATTGGAAGATAGGGCTCATTTTTTTTTTTACATTATCTGCTATATATTCTATATTTAACATTGTGATATTAAAATAGTTTTCATATTTGTTGTAAATGTAGTTTAAACTCGTGGTTATGCGTTAGAGCGGTGTATTTTGTCAGCAGCGTCGTCTTCATGGTTCTTTTTTGTCTAATAAAGCCATATTCTGTCATTTTAAAACCACCAAAGTGTGTATTAGGTTTCCCCGTTTCATAAAATGTATCGTTTGATACATATAATGCTTTAAAAGTTTTTTTGTTTGTTTGTTTTTTTTGTTTTTTTTTACCTCAGAAGAGATATCAACATTTACCTCGGCAAATGTCAATCGCGGTGTCAGTATTTGATGAACTTATAAAAACTTAGGTGAGTTATAAGTGTGACCAGCATGTGCACGGGATTCTTCCCAGAAGAATGAGTGGTCGCATTAGCTTGTACGACTTAAAATGAGCGAGTTTTGTTTTGACGTTTGGGCCAGTTTTACATGTTGTATCTCTAAGGAATGAAACGAACGTTTTTACTGGCTTACAATAATTTTATTTGAAGTCACACATGCCTCAAAATACACTCACCGATATGGAATTGAACGCTGAATCCGAAAATGTAAGTGAAATTGCCTTGTTTTTTTTCAACATTACCTTCCATATATTCTAAATATATATCTGTGCAGTGTCTGTCTTGTGTTGTCTTGTCTTGTGTTGTCACTGAACTACTCCCTCAAACTTTTGTGAAATCGTACTATTCCAACTTGACCCACAGTGGGAGTATGTGCTCTACTGAGTGGCGTTCTAGTTGTATTTGCTATGCCCAATTTTTGTTGCATGGTTGTAATTGAATTCTTGTTTTTTTCAGCTTCCAAATTGCTTCTTTTTCTTTCATAGACATTTATGTGGTCTTCATGTTGGTTTATGCTTACTGACTCCAAAAGCAGACTCCCAAGGTAAAAGCAAAGGATAAAACCAAGACTAGACATTCACAGCTCTTTTACGTGTGAAAGATCAATGAAGAAACACCTGAGCACCAAGAAACACCTGCCAGTCATCTGTTCCAATACTTATGCTTACCTAAAATGGGGCGATTGAACATAAAAAGTGCTATTATCCTACAATGGTAAAACATATATGCATATAAATACCGAACAATAAAAGATGACCTTCTGTACTCTTGCCTCATATTCATCTTTTGATCTCAAATCCAAATTTCTTGAGTATATAGCAATAATAACAAATTTTACTTCACTCTTCCAATACAGGAGGGCACGGTACATACATGTGTAGCAAAACAATTGATAATGATAATATATAATAATTCTCAGTTTATGATATTTTAGTTCATTATGGTTTCTCTTCAAATTCTGCATAGATAAATAAATAAAATTTTATTACAATTAAATTAAAAACAGCAAAAGCTCTATTTTAGAGGAAACATAAGGAGGAAAAAGTTTTGCTGAATTCACAAAACAATGTCGGTAAAATGATTATCTAAAGTTTACAAAAAGAAAATACGAAACGCTCACCTCTGGTTTCCTTATCTCTCCTGGTGAGAAGTCCAAGGCCTTTCATCTTGGGACCTGCACCAAATATTTGCAGCTTACGAAGCTCTGAGTTCTTGTTCACATCAGCATCAAAGGGTTCGGGCTATAAAATATCAAAGAAACAAAATGTCTCACTTCAGTCCAAGCCACCATGACCTTCAAGACAGTTGCACTAATGGACCTGCTTATACTATCAATAACACTTCCTACTGACCAATCACCATAAACAATGGTGCCATCTTAAATCCACACATCTCCATAAAATGGTAACATTCACTGGTGTTGCATGTAAAAGGCAAGTCAAAACAAAAAGTATTTTCTACAGAAATGGAGGGGCAAATGCTAATAAAATGTGATCAGTAAATCCATAAACGGCACCTCCATATAAACCTTGTTCGCTCAGAATAATGTAACATTTGTAAAACAGAAAACATCAGCTAATCCCATGTAGTGGAGAGCTGAGAATGCAAATTTCAATTATGGACGATCTTGCCAGCGGAAAACATGTCGATAATAATCAATAGTCAAAGATTGTCAGTGCTCATACCTCCGACTTTAGCCTTTTTGCACGGCGGCCACAGCTTACAGGTGATGGTTGAACCGATTGCCGCAGTGGAATTCCATGGGGTTTGTATTCGCAATCCTTCTCACCAAAAATATCAGGTGGCTTGCTGATACTCTAGGAAGCACAAAAAGGTACAAGGGTTACATTGAGGAACTGATGGGAAAAAGAGAACTGAGGTCAATGCAAAACATCTGGAAAACTTGATTTAAAAAAAAAACAGCAGCCATATCTCTTCCTTAAAATAATTTAATTCTCAACATTCCAATGGTATTCTTCTGCTTCTTCTCGCTACAATTTAACCCATGCCATGCCACACAGAAACTATACAACAGAAACGAGCATGGCACAGCATGGTTCACTTGCAGTGTGAAAAGGCCATGCTTGGGATTTCATGCAGAATTAAAGCAAGCAGCAAAATATTCCTTCCTAGATTTAAAAATAAAAAATAATAACTCTGTGGTAACACATTCAATAGTGCAACAAATATTTCACTGATATTTGTTCACAATTGTGGGTTTAAACGTGGTATCAAATGAAAACAGCAATTAGACTTTACATACATTTCAGAAATGAGAGAGAGAGTACTCAATATGATATTATGATATGATCAGAAGACAAATGCTGTATATTAAATTCCTGTGGAAGCCTCACGAGTAAGGAGTGATGGTTATGCAATTACAGATGCAAAAGGTTAAACATCGGGCAGTTTGGTCACAACCCAATGCTTAACCTAGCGATCTGATCATAGTGCTCAAGACTCCTACATCATATGAAAAGAAAAATAAAAACGTTAAGATTATATAATACAATTTGAATCTTTATTTTTAAGTTTGATCTGCCAAAATGTGTATAAAATGATTTTTATCTACATGCAAGTGAAATGCATATTAAGCAATTAATATGGAGTGGGTGTGCTGGCAGCCATAATCAAAACATCAAAATCTATCTGCAAATAAGCTTGAGGTTGGTTTAAAAAATGAAAAAAAAACTGATGCAGCGCTGGGTTATGGGACAGGGTCAACTGAGATGAATCTACATACCTCACGTGTACCCAATTCTGGTGCGGACAGCACGGAGGGAGTTTTCAACTTGGACAGTTGCGCTATGGTCTGGTTCAGAATCAAAGCACAAGGAGCATTTTAAAATTAAAGGAAAATAAATAAATCCCAAACCCAGCGCTGGAGAATTCACCGATAATGAATGAAGCTCTACATTGTGTCTCCATTGAATAAAAATGCATCAAAAAGAAAATAGTTTTTTAAGATGCACAGATTAGATACGCTGCATAAAAAAGTGTTAGGAAGGGGAAGCATTTTGAAGGGAGCATCCAATGTATAAGGTGATAAAGCTGGTTAAAGCAAATATATTAATTTGTGGTGAAAGCATCCAGGGGTATGCACTCAGATAAAGATGTAAGCACGATATTCTTTCATTTGCATCAATAAAGCTGAAACCGCAATATACAATTCAGAATCTTCACAAAGCTGCACAGCACAAAGAAATTACAAGCCCAAGTGGGACAGACGATTCACCGAGAGGCTGACTCCTGACTGGAATAGGTCGTAGGGGTAAAGAACGCGCTCATAATGCGACCGCAGCAACGTGCCCACTGCCCTGCCCGAACCATAGCCCATTAGTGCAGCCACTCGTGACCAATGGCGCTCCTTGCACACCACCTCAAATCCACCCTCTTCGGCCACCAACTGCATACAATAATAGTGGAAAAGAGCCGATGGAGGAAAAGATCATAAGGCTGTATACAGACACTATTCCAGTCAAAGCATTTTGTCATGACACTGAACAAAGTTCATCAATAAGCGCCACATTATGCCCACTATGCACTGTGCCCGAATAAAAATAAAAACTACTCGGTAAGAAATTAAGACGTAGGTACTCACTTAGCAAATGCAATGCACAACATGGATTGAATTACGAGCGAGTCGATCAAAATGTAATTCCAGCCACTTGGCTTTAGGATATGCTTTCTGTAATTTTCTCATTATATAATAACTAGCAGAAGTACCCGGCATTGCCGGGCGGGGGAGGGGATGGGAGGGGGAAGGGGAGGGGAGGGGAATGGGGGGGAGGGGAGAGGAGGGAGGGGAGAAGAGGGGGGGGAGGGGAGATAAGGGGGGGGGGAGGGGAGAAGAGGGGGGAGGGGGAGGGGAGGAGAGGGGGGAGGGGAGGGGTGGGAGGGGGAGAGGGGGGTAGGGTGGGAGGGGGTAGGGGGAGGATGGGGGGAGGGGGAGGGGAGGGGGAGGGGGGAGGGGGAGGGGGTAGGGGAAGGGGGGAAGGGGGAGGTGGGAGGGGAAGGGGGGGGGAAAGGGAGGGGAGGGGGAAAAGGGAGGGGGAGGGGGAAAAGGGAGGGGGAGGGGGAAAAGGGAGGGGGAGGGGGAAAAGGGAGGGGGAGGGGGAAAAGGGAGGGGGAGGGGGAGGGGGAAGGGGAGAAGGGAAGGGGGTAGGGTGGAGGGGGAGGGGGAAGGGGAGAAGGGGAGGGGGTAGGGTGGAGGGGGAAGGGAGGGGGAGGGGAGGACAGAGGGGGGAGTGGGAAGGGGGAGGGAAGGGGAGGGCCAGTCAACAATGATGTTGCAGTTCTCATGGTCGGAGAGCAGCACAACAATCGCGACATCGTCCTGCATCTTCGCAACAGCACGAAGCGGATTTTGGAGACTCACCGATCCTGTGACGCCCTCCAGTACCGGCGTTGCCGGGCGGGGGAAGGGAGACCCGTACATTCCCAACCCGTACATTCACCCTCTCGACTCAAGCTCACTCGGACAAAAGCCTCGCACAAATTACACCGTGAAGGCCCAATGGCCATGTCTATGCCACAAATCAAGTACGTGAGTGAGTCGGGCACACTGAATTGAAAATATATAGAACGCTCATACTCCGTGAAAAGTGAAGCCGCTATGTCGCCATCTTGGTTAGCACGACTCGACCAACTCGCTTCGCGGATCTCGTTTGTTTTGAATGTGTGAATTACGTGCGAACGCGTAACTGAGTTTATGGCGGCAAGGA
This sequence comes from Myxine glutinosa, assembly GCF_964187855.1. Lineage (NCBI taxonomy): Eukaryota > Metazoa > Chordata > Myxini > Myxiniformes > Myxinidae > Myxine > Myxine glutinosa. The sequence continues at coordinate 289,723,468 of NC_136261.1, read as the reverse complement.
ACATCACGTGATCGCTCTGAGCGAATCAGCGCGCTGCTCTGCCACCTGCTCAGATTCCGTGTATAATATTCCTCCCTGAAATGCGCTGAGGTAAATATGAATAAAAAATATGGATCTCGTAAAGATGAAAGAAAAAAAAAACCCATGTGGTGTGAATGGCAATGTTCCTCGCTGAAATGTGAAAAAATGCAATCGCTTTTCGCTCTGAAATACGTGCGAACGCGTAACTGAGTTTATGGCGGCAAGGAACATCACGTGATCGCTCTGAGCGAATCAGCGCGCTGCTCTGCCACCGCCTCAGATTCCGTGCATAATATTCCTCGCTGAAATGCACTGAGGTAAAAATATGGTAAAAAAAATAATTATGAAATAATTTTTTTTAGGTCAGCCATGTTCTTCCCAGGCTCAATGGCCATGTCTATGCCAAATATCAAGCACGTGAGCCTCTCCGTTTCGGAGTCTATCGGTAACATTACACACACACACACACACACACACACACACACACACACACACACACACAAACTGTGTTTTATATATATATAGATTTTCTTCATTCTTTATATCCCCACTGCTATGTCACAAAGACATAAAACACAGCTCTTTACTGTTACTTATTTTGGGCTGGAATTTGTACTTCTTCCATAGACATTTCAGATTCCATTAGATACTTTACCACTGTTTGCTTCCCTCGAGTCTTTCATTTTCCCACTGGCCTTTTGCTGTTCATCATGTTTCAGTACATCCTTCCACTTGTCTTTCATTATTCATTCTTTCAATATATCCAAACCATTTTCCATCTAGATTTACATATTATTGCATTTGCATATCATTGCAAACCAACATCCCTGGTGTTGGCCTAGCGGCTGGGTGCCAGCTTAGGATCCTAGGATCCTGGGTTCGAATCGCGGTCGATCGCTGAATTAACGCCAGGGGGGTTGACTCAGCCTGTCATCCTTCCGAGGTCGGCTAATTGAGTACCAGTTCACTGGTAATTCCCTGCTTGTCGTAAAAGGCGACAAAAAGGGTTGGCGGCAGGAAGGGCATCCGGCCGTAAAACATTGCTTCAAAAAGGGGACCAAAAAACAACAACCACGGTTCCCGAAAAAGGCCAACCCCCGCTTTGCGGGGAAAAATGGCCTCTAAAGGTGGTTATATTTACATATTATTGCACTCACTGGAATTTAATCGTCTTTTTCTGATATCTTAATTTCTTAATGGAAAGTTGAACAAACTCTATCACCGAAATATCAACTCCAAATAAGTCAATATATTAAGTGCCGTACATAATGCTAAAACATCGACCTTGAAACTGCATTAAAATCGTGGCAAAATCAGATGGAAAGGTGTGTCAGAAAAGGAGAATCCCATCAAAATTGTTCACTAATGTCAAGGAGTGTTACAAAGGTAAAATTGGGGAAATGGAAAAAAATGTCTGTGGAGAAAGACCAAACCACCGACAATTCCGCAAATGACTGTTTAGACTACAAATGAATATGTCGAAGATAAAATTAATGCTCACACTATGCAGAAAAGGGAGATTCAAAATTGGTGAATGGGAAGTTGAAGAAGCCAGTGATTACATTTTCTTAGTCCAACTCATACAAATTTATACAGATTACTTTGAAATGAAGAGATGTATTACAGCATGATGGGCATTTTGACAATTAATTAATGAAAAGCAAACTGCCGTTGGGTTTGAAAAGGAAATTTTACAATATGTGTTCTTCCAGGAATGGCAATATGGCAGTACCAAAAAGTAACGAAGAAGATGGAGCAAAAACTGCATGCAAAGAGCCATGGAAAGATGCCATATTGACACACCCAAATGGGACAAGAAGAGAAACTAATGGATCAGATAGAAAATAAAATCCCTTGTCATTTTGATCACAAAAAAAACAAAAACACACATGGAACTTGGCAAGATAAATACTGAAACACACAAGAGTTACAAACTGGCACCTGAGAGAAGAATCTGGAAGAAACAGATTAAGAGACGAGCTAAGATAAAATAAATATTTAACTGGAGTATACAATGGCCCCAAATTGCAGTAAAGAAAATAAAAATAAAAAAGGACCTCATCGAGGAAGGCCTCTATGGACTGATGTAGGCTGATCACATTAAAACATGATTCATTCACTCGTCAGGCCCTCAAATTAAAAAGGTGAAAGAAGACAGAAGCATGTATTGAAAAGTTAATATTTATAAGCTTCCCAAATTTCCAGAACAGACCTAAAACAGATAATAAATACCCCCTTTAAATCGGCGAAAAATCAAATGTTGTGAATTTCCCCAAAAATTAAAAATTCACTTATATGCTTGTTTGTTTAGTGCCTACATTGTAGCTTCAACAACTACGAACATGCATGGCTCAATGTTAAGTCGCATTTGAAGATACATATAGGTAGCCATTTTGTTCTACCAGCACAGGGCACCTGCCACATGCCTGTACACAGCTTTGTACTGGTATGACTCCAGGGTCCAGCAGACCATTCAATTGTGACATGCCTGAAATAATATTTGCTTTGAAGCTTAAGAATTTATTTAATAAGACAATCTCACCTTCTCTTCTAGAACGAGAGAGAGAGATTACGCAGTATTAAAAGAGAACAGATCAAGTATGCTTTTAGCAGAAACCTCAGCTGGGGGGGAGCTATCTGTGGACATTCCCTTAGTCTGGAATGGCTGTTGCTTGAAGTTGCAAAGTAACAGTATGGTTTGTTTATTCTAAAGTGGATTACTTCTTGTTAAAAATTAAATTCAGCTGGTTATTCTTCGACGTGATCTCATACTCCCTTCAAGTAATTAATAATTAAAATAAATAATAATTATAAAATAATTAATTTCTTAATCAATTGGCTAATAGCATACCTAAACCACCACCATTTCATCCGAATCTGTAACATTTTGAAAGTTAACCAAGCAATTAATAAATAAATAAAAATTAATCGATTCATTACAATAAATCAAAAATACACTTGACACTGTAAAGTGTATTTTTGATTTATTGTAATGAATCGATTAATGTAAAGTTTACAGCCAAATAAATTGGTCACTGTCGTGTCCAAATATCAGATTCTTACCTCAAAATGTGCCTGCCCAAATGAGAAAGAAAATAAATAAGTACTTAATAAATCGATAATAATTAAGTAATTAATCGATCAATTGATTAATCAAAAATAAAAATACAGTTTTTGCCAAATCTCTTGTTCACTATTTTGCCCAAATTTCAGCTTCATAGCTCAAAGGATGGTTGAGATATTGCCAGGACAAACAAACAAGAAAACAAACAAACAAGAAAACAAACAAACAAGAAAACAAACAAACAAGAAAACAAACAGAGTGAAAACTGATTACTCCCTTTCGGAGTGCATAATCGCCCGACCCCCTTGGGCGCCCGGCAATGCGTCATGCAGTGGCTGGAGATGGAACAGGGGGGAGCGTTGTACAATGAAATTCAGTGCAAGATTATATTTACTCAAATCGTGACCATAAGTGTGAGCACTGTATTGGATCATTGAGTCTCATCATTGTGTCTAATTTTAGCTGCTCATGACTTATTCTGCCAACAAACAGACACGCACATGTTGATCGCAATACCCAGGCACAATACCGAGACAGGAAGCACATGCCTGAAATGAAGGTGCTGACATTCTGTTCTCTGAGACCACCAAGTCATGAATGCTTGGTCAATGACACTCAAATTTTGCAGATGTGCTTGAGGTACCCATGGGCAGAAAATAAATGTATCCTACTACCTCGATGATGGGAATATGACATCTAAAGTAGGGTGTACACTAATATTTTAGCTTTGTTGGTATCTTTTTAAAAACCACTTCAGTGTAGAAAACAAGCAAACAAAAAAACATCACTGTCATGCCAATTAAGAGTGAAAAATCGTCATACTAAAATAAAAAATAGGCATTCATTACATTACATAGTGGACAAGAAAAAAAAAATAGAAACACCTGGGTGAATGAGAGACACCAGGCAACGGCCTACACACAGGTGTGGCCCATGTGTTAATTAAAGGGATACAATCATGAATTGTTTTGAAGAGATATATTTTAGAGGATGATATGCCTGACCCATTAGCACAAAAAAATATCTTTTTGGGAGAATAATAAGCTGGATAATCACGTTTTAAAATCGGGCTATTTTCACTTTCGTCATGCAAATTAGCTACTTCTGTCGATTTTCATGAGGTCACGGGCGCACAACTCATTTGAGGGATGTCTAAATCTGCGTTTCATAAGATGTCGATGTGCCAAGCTTTTAACTGGTCGATTCGTTGAGAAATTTGCCCACATAACTCAGAAGTCGTTTTTTTTTTGCATCTCTGACACACAAAAAGATCGTCCACAATTGTGTGCTTTGTGGTTGAAAAACCTAGGAACAACAAAATTCAAAATCAAAACGTATGGTCATTCAAAATATCATGTTGGTTGCGAAGACCACTTTGAGCAGTCAGCGTTTATATTTGATCAACAGACTAACTACCTTGGAAACAAGCCTAGGAAATTGCTAAAACACAATGCCATACTGACACTTACCAGGCAAGAGTTACCTGTTGATTTGAAGCCAAGCCCATGTGACCCCAGCTCAGAGCTGGTCCTCAATAGTTACCGATATTACTAGAACTAGCAACGGTACCCGCCCTATGGGCGGGGCTTCAATTGGGAAGCCCAAATGAAAAGGCAAAATAACAGAAATTGAAGGCTTTTAATTTTTATTTTAAACGATTCATATAAACATCCGTTGAATCATATTACATGCAAATCATCAAAATCTAAACAGTACATGGCGCCCATTTTGAAAAAAGATTGAATTCTGCAAAACGGAAGCAGCCGCTACGCCTGTTTCTCAGTCGCTTTGCACACGCTGCCATGTTACTTCAGAGCCGCACGTTTATATAGGAAGAGTTCGTCAGGAGTCAATCTACTATCTCCTGGTACGTAGAATAAACAGTATTTGTAGAATTTCAACAAAAGCCACATCACTGTTCATATCGGTAAATATTATTCCATCGTGTTTGGAAAAACTGGAAAATTGGAAAACTTGGAAAAATTGAAAAAGCAATATAGCCTATTTTACTCCCAGGGGTCCCAGGAATACCCACCCAAAATATCGTTGCAATCAGTTGAGCCGTTTTTGCGGTACCTTCGAACGGACGGACGCACATTTGGTGAATTATTACTAGAATACTAGCAGAACCTGTTTCTTCGCAGACGGACCAAATAGTCATCCTGTTTGCCAAAATTTGCTATATTGGTTCACTGCGTCTGTATAGAATCCGTAGATTATGATAACCAAACCAGCATATGGGAATATTTCATCAGTTTATTCAAGTGCTCTCAGGTCTGTTATTGGTCAGTGGCTCATTGCAGCTTTGTTTGTCATATGCCCCAAGGGCAGTTTGCATTCGGTACGATAGCCGATTAATATCACAGGAGCGAGCCAGAGATCATGCACAGCACCGTCTTCCATATAAACTAGTGCGTGCCCGTACGTTTGTTCTCATCCGTTCATCCGTTTGTTCTGCACGACGCCTTGTGACGCACGTAGCGTCGCGTGTCAAGCGAGCAGCTCGTTCTTCATCCGTTTCTTCTGCACGACGCCTTGCCTCGCGTTCAGTGTTGTCTGCCAAGCAAGCAGCTCGTTCTTCATCCGTTTCGTCTGCACGACGCCTTGTCACGCGTCCAGTGTTGTCTGCCAAGCGAGCAGCTCGTTCTTCATCCGTTTCAGCTGCACGACGCCTTGTCACGCACGTAGCGTCGCGTGTCAGGCGAGCAGCTCGTGCTTCGTCAGATTCCATTGCACGTGCACGACGCGCAGTTTCGTTCCTTCGCTGTCGTAAATGACGAATGGATTGGGGCATTGTGTTTAACTACAATCAATCTATAATATAGACTAAGTATATGGACAGTAAGTATAAGATAGATAAGATAGATAAGATAGTATAGATATATAAGATAGTAAGATAGTAGTAAGATACAATCGAGACAGTAAGTCGTCACTATCCCTAAGTCCGGAAGTTACGTCCTCACTGTCCGGAAGTTCGCATATCGCAGTTACGATTAATCGCAAATTAGTTTTAATGGCCAATTCTTCAATTTTTCAAACCGTGAGGCAGAAACAACAAACACACGCGGTTCCTTCGCTGTAGCTTGACCGTACATGCAAAGAAAAATTAAAACTTTCATCGTTCCTTCGGTCTTCGCTCTCGTCCTTCGCCGTTCCTTCGCTCTCGTCCTTCGCTGTTCCTTCGTTCACGTACAAAACGTATGTGTTTGCTAAATAAATGGCCATAACTTGGTAACCACTTATCCGATTAATAGCAAACCTTGAAAAGGCACATCCTCAGGTCCCCAACAATATACCTGGCAAGTTTCACTTAGGTCGGACCAGTGGTTGTCGAGAAACAGCGGTCACAGACATACACACAGACACACAGAGATTGCTTGCACTATAGAGAGATGTTGTTTTGCACAAACTGGCCCGCAGCACGGCGACAGCCAACGGATCGAGCACGAGCGGCTTGCGAATGCACCGCCACGACTTAGCCTTCACATTTGGCTGCTTCACAGCCTCAGCTGACTGTCTCCAAGGCACCTGAAATCACCTCCATGGACTGCAGTTTCCTCCTAAAGTGCAATACACTTTCCAGTCAAGTCATTCTGCCCACATTCTCAACCAGCCTCACTTGAAAACAGGAGGTTTTCCACAACAAACTTACTCTGTACTGTCTTAAAGTTAACACTCACTGCCTCTTCAGTGCACATTTTACAATACAACTTACTCTGACAATTTCCCTGATACAAGAAGGAATGTAAGCTATGCAATCACGCGGTCAATGCTATTCTTACCACAATCGAGATATGGATCCCCACCACTTCCAGGCAACAGTATTATGTTGAAGTGTTAATCTCATAGATGCAGTTAAGTTTTAGGCTGTTTTTATGTGGCAAGTCATATTGTTGCCTTTCTCAACAGAACCCATCAGGTTTGTGACAGCAGCTTGTCGATTGCTTTGAACATGCGTTCTATACGAACACACAGATTTATTTTGTCCTCTTTTACAAACTCGGCAAAAGGCCAGGACGTTTTTATGCCAAAATGGGAAATCTTTAATAAGGATTAGCAAAAGAAAAGAAAAAAGTACAAACAAGTAAATGTGGGCTGAAAAAATTGTCTCATGAAGTATAGCGATTCATGAGTATAGTCGAATAATTAAAACGAAAAATGACACAAAGTTCACTTAGATTTTCCAACTATTCCAACTATTTTCCAACCAACAACAATTGTTTCCATCTCGGAACTATTTAAAAACGCACCACAGCCCCAATTTGAACTGCTGCATACCTTGACAGAATTGCTTGCTAGTCAAATGCCAAAATATTATTAATAGATGAAAATCTGATCTGCCGATAAATATATAGCCAGGATCACCAAACCAGCGAAAATTAATATTGCCAGTAGAGAAACCATTGAAGACATTTCCACAAATATTTCAAAAATATCAAAAAAGATCACTCTACTTCAGACATCCGTGCATTCCTGACCACGTAGTGGCACGAGATGACTCAAATTACGTGCAAGAAGTCTGCATTAGATCGAGAAAGGATAAAATAAATAAAATAAAAACTACACCATGCATCCATTTCTGCAAATGACAGTGGATCTATAGATTAGAAATATGCAGGCGACCTTGCCATAAAACTTTGTTTTATTTCCTGACTAATAATTAACGGACTTGTCTCACAATATAAACTGTTATTAGCCCACGATTACAGGGGTTTGTTTTGTCTATTATCTTAAGCTAGTACACAATAATTGGTTTGGCTAATTATGTCACCGTTTCGCAAAAATGAATGATGACCCACAATCTTCTTCTTCTCCTATTCCCTTTTAAAGGGTGAGTGAGGTCCAACGGTACCAAGGTTCTGCCCTGCCTTGACTACGATACTCCTCCACTCCCCTCTGTCCTCAGCCAACGCTCTACACTCACCAACCACCCGCACCTTCCTTATATCTCTCCTCACACAATCCTCCCATCTCAACCATGGTCTACCACTCTACCTCTTTTCCTCCTACCTGGTTCCCTCAATCTATCCGCTCTCTTTATCATTCTCTCTTCCCCCATCCACACCAAGTGTCCAGCCCATCTCAGCCGGCATTTCATCAATCTCCCCATCAAGCTCATCTGCACAGCAATCGCCTCACTCAGTTCATCCATCCTCCTATCCACTCTCTTCACTCCCGCAATCCTCCTGACCCAGTTTTTCTCGCAAACCTGTAGCCTCTGTTGTTGTCTCTCTGTCACTGCCTTCATCTCCAGACCGTAAAGATAGGCCAGAGTTACACAAGACATCAAGAACCTTTCCTTTCAATCTCCTTCAAATCCTTCTGTCTGCAATTACTCCCTCCATGCTCCTTCATGCGTTTGCACTCACCTGAACCCTCCTCCACACCTCTACTTCCTGCTTACCATCCCCGGTCACTGTTCCCACCAGATACTCAAACCTATTTCCCTGTGTGATCTCCTTCACCTCTAACCTGCTTTTAATTTATTTTCTCTGCTGCCCGACCCACATCACCTCCATGCTCATTTTCAGCCCATGTCTCTCAAGTGCCTCCTTCCACTACCCCAGTACATCCTACATCTCCCACCTACTCTCCCCCACAACAACCAGATTGTCCATGTACAACATCCTCCCAGGAATACCCCTCATGTTCACCTTCCTGCTTACCAGCTCCATCATCATGATAAACATGAGTGGCCTGAGAGAGCACAATAATGAATAATAATAAATTATGCACGATGAGATACCACTTTTTAAACGTTATATGATTGTAAACTTACAAAAAATAACCCAACCACAAAGTACGCCAATGTAACGTTTGACAAAAGTACTGAAAAGGCCAGATCACAAAAAACACAATGTATAGCAAAGATCATGAAGCCCATTAAAGATCAATTTGCAGATAACATTTGCAGAGGGAGAGGCACGTTTAACTGAAAGAAAATGACACTGACTCAAGCAGGTAAAGCTGGGAGTAAAGAGAGAAGAGTCAAGAAGGGAGGGGAATTTGGGAGGGAGAGAAAAACTTGGTGTTTTCAGTTTTATGGGGAGGAATAGAAACTACGAACATTTTAGTATCTGTAAAATGTAGAAGAAATGCCTTGTACCAGAACATTCACACAACCTTGAAATGAGAAACAGAATTACCATGGCATAAAAAGGTAATTCAACAACACCATGATGCTCAGAAAGGACAAATATCCAACATTGCAATTCTTGCTTGCATTTAACCATGATAATTCTCAGCACTATTTGTATCCCTTCCTTGCAAATCATCAAAAAAGTAGGGTTGTCAATGAGAAACAAACCTTTTATTGTGTTGTATGTACTATATAACCAAGAACAACCCCTTCCAGAATGTCACACCTTGCTGAGGCTGTAGAGGTCCAGCAATTTCCTCTCGACCACAGGAATCTTCAGTGTTGATCCTTGCAGCTCCCAGAACTTTGCAGTCTGGTCCAGAAAATTAAGTTTTACACGTGTCTGTGCCTGTACCGACAATAAGGAACATCAAAAAGCATTGAACGAGGGTAGTCATTCCATTTTGATGGCAACATAAAAACCAATCTCCATTCTATTTGGTGTAATGGTGATAGAAAAATAAGCAAAGCACAATAATAATTCTACAGCAAAAATAAAATAAAAATACACACACACACACACACACACACACACACACACACACACACACACACACACACACACATCTGGTTTTTTCATTTTTGTTCCTCACAATTCTATCTCTTATGATTTTCAATTCTTATTTTTCTTATTCAATTCTTATTTTAAAATGCATTTAATTAATTGTACAGTATTGGTTGTTCCTAAACTTAAATATAAAGAAATTAAATGATTTCTGTAAATTATGTTAATCTCACAACATCCCATATTCAAATTTATTTAAATTGTAAGCCTCAAAACATAGTTCCCTTACTTAAAGCAAGAACCTTAACCTGTAAGCAATTGACTAGTTTCCCCGACTGCATTTTTGCAATGCGACTGCGACTGCATTTTTAAACAAATCTACAATGCAATCCCAAACTAGTTTATGTCTTAAAGATGCTGCAGAACAAGTTTCATCAAATTTAATCAATATTTGTGACTTTTAGAGCGTAGACGTCAAATTGTTTACAGACGACAGACAGACAGACGGATGACGGACACTGGGTGTCGACAAAAACTCAGCTGGACATAGTCCAGTTGAGTTAATTAGTCAAATTCCAATCCCACTCCTCCCTCCTTGAGGTTTCAATCTTTTGAGCCCAGGACCTCTCCAAAAGGCGGATCCACAACCTCGATCATGGATCCACATACACACACACACGATCAACCACCAAAATAAATCAAACTGAGAAAGTAATGGAGCTATGGAACACCACATGGATACTGTAGCGCTCGGAAGGAAAGATTGAAATACCAGCAGTGAAGATATTGTACAGTAAGGATATTCCAGGGTGAGAGCCTTTTATCCATCCTGTTTTGCCTGGCCTTGGACCCACTGAGCAATGCCATTGATGAGCAATGCCATGGATACTCCTAATGCAACCTCATAACGTCCAATAAGAAAAAGTCCAAAGGGACAGGAAAGGTGACACTTCTAATATACATAGATGATCTAAAACTCTTTGGACCAAATGACATAAAATTGGTAAAACAACTGAAATTGATGAAATGGTACTTGGACAACATTCAAATGTAATTTGGCCTGGATGTGTGCCAAGTGCACATTCATGCAAAGCAGACCAACAAAAACAGACAACATAAAAATATACCGAAATACAACAATACAGGAACTAGAGAACAAAGCAGCCTACAAATACCATGGAGTAGAAGAGGGCCACAAAATATGTCACAAACAAATCTACAAAACAATTGCCAAAGAATACCTGTGTAGAACGAGGCTGATCCTGAAAACATACCTCTCCCCAGGAAACAAAATAAAAGCCTTAAACCAACCAGCAGTCCCAATATTCCCATACACATATGGAATAATAAACTGGCCACAAGCGGAAATCAACAAGCTAGATATCAAAACAAGGAAACTCCTCACCATCCAAAAAATGTTATGCAAAAGTTAATGTATCCCTCGAATGTATCTGCCGAGATGGGAAGGTAGCGGCCGGATGGAGCTCAACCAGGTGCGCAGAATGACAACTGTAGGATTGGCCGAGTATGTGAAAAGTTCAACAGACTACCAAGTCTTATTTTAAAGCAAACACGAAGAGTGCAAGCCAGAGAAGGTATCCATGATCCACCTACCAAGAAATTCCCAGGTGACAGGTGCAAATGGAAGATGTCATGTAAGAAGATCATTATGGAATCAAGAAACCGAAACAACAATGAATACAGCCCCCCAACAATTGCAAAATAGACAAAAGAAAAATACAAAGCGAAATATCAACAGATATACACTTGACAACTTGGAGAATGACAAAAGAGCAGGAAGGCATAAAAAAAGAGTTGGACAGATTGGACACAGACAAGGAAGGCTCATTAAAATGGCTAAGAAGAGGTCAGCTCAACTGGGATAGAAAATGAATCATTATGTTTCATTTGTTTTTTTGACACACACACACACACACACACACACACACACACACACACACACACACACACACACACACACACACACACACACACACACACACACACACACACACACACACACACACACACACACAAACTCCCACACTCTCTTCAATCCCACTCCTCTCTCCAGGTCTTCAAAACAGCTGTTCACCACCATCTCTTATCTTCCCCATTCCAAACCTTGATCTTTTCTACCCACGTTAATCCACCCAAAATCGGCCTCCTTCAAATTCCATTTTCTTTCCTGAAAGTCCTTGTAGTGTCCATCTTGTTTATCCTGTGTATCCCACCTGAGCCCTTTCCGTTCCACAGATTTCCCGATGTCCCTGCTCTCTTGATTTTGATTGAAATTTTTTTTATTTTTCAACCATGTAACAGCATCAGCATGTGAGTAATTTAACAACGTTGACATATAATATAGAAGTGTTAATTTTATATTTGTCATATCCCCCATAATACATTTTGAAAGACCCCAGATTCTGGTTGGGTAGGGCTCTTGGAGCCCAACTAATTTTTTCTGACCCCAGAATGAACACTGCTTGTTTTTAGTTTTTGGAAGTGCAGGTTCCCTCCGCAAGGAAATGCTGTGAGCTTCGGACGCATGCAGCTGGGCTTCACTAACAGGGTCTTAAGAACGTACCAGTCAGGTCTCAGGTACAGTGTCAGCAAAAATCTAACATAAACCGGCAAAATGTCGATAATCATTCACTGGCAATGGCATTGTCCATAGAAGTGCAGGTTTGTGGGATAAATTGAGCTCAAACAGACATTTTTGCTTGAAACCACTATGGAATGGTGCAATTCTCAGAGGTTGCAAAAGCTCTGCCATTATGATGCAATGACTCCTCCCACGGCACTGGCAGAAACACTCAGTTCTACTTCCAAGCAGGCACAGACAGATTTAAAAACTAGAACACCGCAAAGCAAGCAGTTGTCGAATTACCTGGCTGAAATGGCACAAATGAAAGTGTGGGAAAAATGTGCCTGAACTTTTCTTTCACAAATCCAAAGCCTGACGAGATATTTTCTTAGACAGTAAAAGAGACAGTAAAATGACAGTAAAAGCCATTAGACAGAAAAATGGCTTTGTGGTATTTTGTCTAAGCAGTGTTAGAGTAGCCATCTAAAGAAACTAGAGGTTCCAGGGAAACGGAACTCAACTGGTCTATATCAATATGGTTAGAATATGCATAATTATGCATGTTCTATTATAATGTAATGTTCTATTATAATAGAACCACAAACTATATACAGACTTGGCATTTAATATGGAATATTTTTTTTGTGGGGGTGAACTTACTTTTCAAGATGACTTGGAACCAAAAGTTCATTGGAATTATGTCGAAATTATTCTAGATTTTGTTAATGTGACCTTTAAAAGAAACAAAAACCACATTTGACATTTCAAAACAAATAAATTGATCCTTGAAAGTGATGTAAACTGATATCGAACTCAATTCACAGACAGTACTGTGTTAAACTTCTGTACGTTTTCCAGAAGTATTTCTTTATTTTGCACATTAGCCAATTATTTTTTTAAACAAAAACAAAAGGTAAATTATGACAGATTACGGACAGTAAAATTACAGTTCAGTACTTCGTGTAACCCCCACGAGCATTCAGGAGAGCACGTACACGTCGAGGCATGCTGTTCACGAGATTTGCCAAGGTTTGAACAGGAATCGCCTGCCATGCAGTGACAATAGCCTGCTGCAATTCACGCACAGAGGTTGGCTGCTGGTCCGAGTTGTCGATTTGACACGTTAATTCTGCCCACAAGTTCTCTATCGGATTCATATCCGGGGACATGGCAGGCCACTCCATATGCTCCACACCATGGTCAGCAAGAAAGTGTTGGATCATGCGAGCATGATGAGGCCGTGCATTGTCATCTTGGAAGACAAAGTTTCCTCGAAAGGCTGCACGAGCAAATGGAAGCAATGTTTCTTCCAGAATGGCCCTGTACTTGAACTGGTTCAGGTTTCCATTCAGAACAACCAGGTCAGTTTTTCCCCCTGCATGAAAAGCAGCCCAAACGGTCACCCCACCACCTCCAGCTTTGACTCTTGGCACTATACAATCTTCGTTGCAGGCTTCATGCACTTGTCTGCGCACTCGGATGCGACCATCTTGACGATAGACCAGAAATCTAGACTCGTCACTGAAGATCACATGATTCCAGTGCCCTGGCTGCCATTGACGGTGCTCTGTGGCCCACTGCAATCGGCGCTGGCGGTGTTGTCTGGTCAGGCATGGCTTTCTCAGGGGATGCCTGTCATGATAGCCTGCTTGAACCAGTCGTTGGTTGACTAGCCTTCTGGATACAGGCACATTTGTCAGTTGCTGCCACTCAGCCCTAAGCCGATTAGCTGACTTGGTACGGCCATTGCGGACTAACCGGTGCAGCTGGCGATCATCCCTCCTTGTGGTTCTGCGGGGACGTCCTGGCCTCGGTATTGGAGTAGGGACACCCCTCTGAGCATTTCGTTTCAGGATATTTGACACCTGACCTTGAGTGATGCCATACTGCCAAGCAGTAGCATGCTGTTTCATGCCGGAATGTCGTAAAGCCACCACTAAATGACAAACAGCATTGTCGAGTTGACGGACCATCTCCAGGGGAAGCGACAATAACTTTTGTAGACGTGCAGCAGTTGTTTCCACTAATACAGAACACAACAACCCTTATATACCCGATTGTGAAGCCAATCGTCAAATGTACCTGTCCGTACATTTTGTCACGCCACCTGTGATATAATCCTTTTATTGACTTTTTGCTGCGACAGACAATCAGTGACATGGTTCTTTTAACAAAGAAATCACCGAAGCGTAAAAGAAACTCACCAGATTGATATACTGAGTTCAGAAAGTAAACCCATCAAGGAAAAAAAAATATTCCATATTAAATGCCAAGTCTGTAGTTTATATGTGCGAAAAATATATCACAAAAATCGATTTTTCAATATGGCTGCCCTGCCGCGCCCAATTTTGGGCGTGCAACGCCCAAATGCAATCCCAAACTAGTTTATGTCTTAAAGATGCTGCATAACAAGTTTCATCAAATTTAATCAATATTTGTGACTTTTAGAGTGTAGACGTCGAATTGTTTACAGACGACAGACAGACAGACGGACGACGGATGACTGACACTGGGTGTTGACAAAAACTCAGCTGGACATAGTCCAGTTGAGTTAATTAGTCAAGTTACAACTCAGATAAAGGGATTTCCTCCAACACTCCCCCCTTTACTTCAGTTTAGTTTCAGTTTGTGCCTATTTCCATATGCTCTGTACAAAGGTAAGTAAAAATAAACATGAGGGAGAATTACTTTGCAACACATGTCCCCTGGGGGTCCCAATAAATGTTCTGTTCCAAGCACTCAGCAATTGTGAGCCATATACAGTGGAACAAATTGTTTTTGGTATGCAAAGCTACAGAACAAGTTGCAGTTTTTGTAGCTTATAATAAAGCAATGTACCAAGTTTCAGTTGAATATGTTAAACAGTTAAAGGGTATGGAAAGTCTGGAAAAACACAAGTGGGACCTCCGGTGAAACCGGCATGGGACTAATAAATGATTCACATCCATATGTGTGACTCAATGCATCTCGGGGCATTTCCAAAAATCTAATTGAATGAATGAATGAATGAGCAAAAGTAAAACAAGATTGGATAAATAATGGAATACAAGAATGGTTTGAACATCAGCCATTTGTTTTTACCTCAAGCTCATTGAGTCGCTGAATCCGTGGAGTGAAGCGAAAGTTATCAACATCCACAGCAAAAGGTGGTCGCCATTCCTGGAGAAGAGGAAAAAAATAACTATTCATAACATTTCAGTGGATTATATACACCTCGACCCCGGTATTCACGGGGGATACAATCCTGTAAAGTGCCACAAATTGCGAAACCGTGAATGGGGGGGGAGCATTGTTTCAATGGAAAAGGGGAGGAGGGGATTGGGTCCCGAATCACA
Source organism: Myxine glutinosa (assembly GCF_964187855.1). NCBI lineage: Eukaryota > Metazoa > Chordata > Myxini > Myxiniformes > Myxinidae > Myxine > Myxine glutinosa. Next base: position 289,707,820 of record NC_136261.1, on the reverse strand, counting down.
AAAATCCACCAATGTCAAGGAACAAACTGCGAATGGCAAGGCAAAACCTGCAAATGTCGAGGAAAATCCCGCAAATGTTGATAATCTGTGAATGTCGATGAAAATCCCACGAATGTTGATGCAACTCCTACGAATGTATGTTGTGCCATTGTTTCAGTGGGGGAAAGGTTATAGGTTCCCGGCGGTTCCTGATTCATAGAGGAAATTTTTTTAAGTTTAAAATGTTTTCGAACGCAAATGCACATGATTATAGTTTCATTTAAAAAATGCTTACAAATTGAAGAAAAACGACAACACCAGGTACCATTTCCAATTTATTGTAGGAATGCGCTTACAATTTATTAAAAGTGCTTAACCAGCTTAACCACACCGCACCGTGAAACTAAAAAAAACAACATGTATCGTTTCAATTTTTTATTTCACAAACACGCAACTTTTCAAATGATGATGATGATGATGATGAAGATGGTGATGATGATGATTATGATGATTATGGTGATTAATTCAAATCCCATTAATTCCTCGAACTCTGAGGGTGACCAAAATGATGGTGCTGCAAAGTCGTGCACTAATGGAGAGGCAGGACAGGCAGGACAGGCAGAAGAGGGAACAGGTGAGGATGCTGAGAGGGCAACAGGACAGGCAGGAGAAGGTGGTGATGGCCTTGAGGTGGAGGGAGCAGGGCAGAAGAAATGTGTAATGGAGAGCTGCCTGGCAGATTGTCACAGGTTGATGCAGCTCTTTGTAGGGAAGCAGCACATCATACAAGCCCTTATTGAACTTGTGGTACTATGCAACGTCTGGGTCAGTGTCGTGCACCCTGTTGGCAATTGCCCGCATGTCCTGCAGCCTCGCCCAGGAACTGGACTGTGAGGTTGGACCACGGCACCTCTTCCTCATCACTGCGTGCCCCTTCCTCCTTGGAAACCTTTGTAATGGCCTCCAACAGTGAGCTGGTACAGGGAACGGTTCAGCATCATGGGTTTCAGCATGAATTTGCCTTTTGCGTTTGCGCAAATGAGAGGTGCACTCAAAGGCATAATCTTCTGTGTGTTGTCCTCGATCCATATGCTGAGAGCCTTCTCCATTCTTTGTATGTGGGCATCTCAGACTTGGGTGACCACCTTCGAACTCAATGCAGAGCTCGCTGCAACACTTTCACGAATCACCTTCTCCTTCTTCCGTATGTAGCGAATGGTGGATTCATTGATGCCATAATGCCAGCCCAAATAGGCCGCACTCTCTTCTTTCGAAAGACGGTCGAGCAGCTCCAATTTGTTGCTCAGGGTCATCACTTTTCTCTGCCTCTTGGTAGTCGATGTATCTCCGGCACTGGTCTTGCGCTTGTAAGCCATGATTGAACGATGAGCAGAAGCAGAGAGACAGGTAAAAACGCAGGTCAAATAAATGGGACAAGAAGAATGATCGAGACCCAGGACACAGTCGGTATGTGTACGAATGCGGGCATTGTGGGTAGCTGCAGGAGGGGTGAGTAGTCTGCACATTGTTTGTGGGGGATGATGCCATATTGAGCATTCACTAATTAATACAATAGATTTAATGAAGGTATTGTCTGTCATTCTATAACTCGAGGGGTTGTCTTGTTCACGTAGCTGATGGGACATATATCACTTATAGTGCGGCTAAAATTTGCGGCCGCGAAAGCCATGAAAACGTGAAGCACACTGTCAAGAAAGTAGAAGCAGGTCATGCTCACGGCTCGTATATGTTTTTATGCATATGACCAGCTGCTTTGTGCATGGCTGGTGAAAGATGGGTTTTTATAACTGTGTCAAGCTCATGGCTCGTGAAAAAATAATAATTTGGTGCACACGAAAAACCGCGAATTCGCGAGACCCGTGGCCGAGAATAGAGAAGCAGGTCACAATTTATCACCTGCAAATACAAGGAACATTTAAACGCAAAGCGTTTAAAATTAGCGTAAAATAGTATTGCGTTTTAAATTAACAATTATACAATCTATTTCAGAAAATATCACACTTTGTCTCTTTTTTTGTTTATGCTAATTCAATGTCTTAAATTATAGATAAGTCAATTCTGAGTACAAGTCAATGACCAAACTTCTGGGGAAAGAAAGTATCGACATGTATGCTGAAAAATATAGTATACAGTACTGTACAAATACATTTATGTACATACATATATATATATATATATATATATATATAATATATATATATATATATATAAACACACATATATATATATATATATATATATATATATATATATATATATATATATATATATATATATATATATATATATATATATATAAACATATATATATATAAACACACACATATATATATATATATATATATATATATATATATATATATATATATATATATATATACATACATACGAGATATATAGGGCGTGACGAGCATTCCTCTCGATCACGCATGCACAGACATGCACAGCTCAGACCATAGCATCGCATCCAACCCTGAGGC
>NC_136261.1:289632840-289700340 GCF_964187855.1 Myxine glutinosa | reverse complement strand
CCACTGGACCAGAGCCTGGACCCCATCGCCAGACCCTCTACCTGCACCATCTACAATCCAGCTACAATCCCCGTGTGAGTGTGTTTCTTTGTCCTGGGTAATAAGATAAGACTGCCATAAGACTGCCCTGTGTGCTGCTTCTTCCTCTTCCTATCTTGTGCATTCTTTTGTTTCCTCTTCTCCTTCTTGTAAATAATTAATAAACCCATCTTTGTTCTTCCTATACTCTGGTTTCCTCTTGTCCGACCGCATCCGTCCTTTCTCCCATTGGGTAAACGTGGCACGAGTAGGAACCGCTCAGAATCGGGTTTAGTCTCATTGTTAATAGCTCGGATCGCGGATTGCTATCCGCTCGGCATTTTCCATCATATCCGTGGTTCGAGCGGGAGTTATTCCCTCGTTTCCGGCCGGCGTTAGTACTTAGGTAGTAGTGAACCCCTAGGCCTAACAAACCCTACCTAACGCCGCGCCGGGAAGGACGTTATAACCCGCAGGACTCGGGTCAGCCAGAGAAAAAGACAAGGGGATTAACCCCCCCTTGATAAGGGGAGCGCCGACGTCCGAGATCCGTAACAATATATATATATATATATATATATATATATATATATATATATATATATATATATATATATATATATATATATATTGTTACGGATCGCGGTTTAGATGTTATGATGGGCCGAGCGGATAGTCCAATCGCGACCTAACAGTTCTCCCGATTCTTCCCCAACTCACCCGATTCCACTCGAACGTTGGCCAAATCGCGCTACGCTAAATCAATGATGGAAAGGACACAACGACTGGGATAGATGAAACGACGCAAGGGGTACAGTTCTCAAGACCTCCGGAGGAGGATATAATTAGTGGTGGAGAAAAGGGGTAGATTACAAGGTAGAGTGAGGTAAAAGACACAGAAGAGATGGGCACTTAGATACAATCTTGTCTTATCCCCGACAGACCACAGACAAACGGAACAAGACTGACTTACACAGGGATTGATGGCAGGGAAGGACAGGTAGTTCGATAGCACAAGGTGCACCTTGGCTCGGGGACAGGATCAAGCACGGTCCAATAGATGCAGGGAGGCCTCACAGCGCTCGGAGGTGGCGTCTCTCTTGCTTCAAGCTCAGCGCGCATCTGACGTCACCTCCCTCTTCCTGCGCATCCTCAGCGGGGAGTCACACGCCCTCGGCTGGTTGGCTCCGCCCCAGATGGGACCGGTCCGCCGCTTCTATTGGGTGCGGGGGTTACCGGGCTCCGCCCTTGACGAAGAGCTGACAGGGAGCCCCTGGTTGGTAACCCCGTCGAGCACATGTTCGATGGCGGCTCGTTGGAAAGGCCTGGTGCCCTCCCAACACCCCCTACCAACCAAGCCGGAGTGAGGACGCACACTCCCCGCGCCGCCGCCGTTGTTGTTGTTGTTGTTGTTGTTGTTGTTGCTGAACCGTGAGGAAGAGCTGCGGGGAGGTATTGGGAGGTCCTAAACTTCCTAACGGTGCCATACAATCACATTCTGGTGCAACGAAGAGTCAGAATTAATGGAAACGAATCCTTAACTGACATAGACTAAGAATAACTCGCAAGATGTCCTATAGTTGTCTACGTGAGATGCGGTGAACCTGGGTGCGACATTTAATGGGGGAAATAGGGGGAGGTCGGGTCTACAGAGTGTTGTTTACAGAAAATGGGACTAGGGAATGGGGGATTGGGGATAGTTGGGAAGTATTGAGGAAATAGGGGAATGTTTACAAGCGGATATGGATGGATGCAAATCCCATATCCGCAACAATATATATATATATATATATATATATATATATATATATAGTTGCGGTTTTGAGTTTAGGTAACAGTTTGTATAATAAAGGTTAAATTTCCCCCTCATAGTCACACAAACAACATGTAGCCTCGCAATAGTGTCGTTATCTCTTAGTATTTGTGAGTTTAGTCCTTTTCCTATGTTAGTTCTGCGTTGAGTAGAGTAAGGAGAATAGGTCCTACTTCTACTTCCATTGACTATCCCGCCTCCGTAGCCTCATGCCTCTTTGCGCTGCCTTTGATTCTTTTGGCGCAAATTAATACGAGGCCGGCTAGGAGGGTCGGGTCTGGGGCCGCATGAGGGCGGTAGAGAAGCTGACGGTAAGCGCAAGCCGCCAATCAGAGCTCACAGGGTGTGGCAGCAGCACTGCATCACAGGGCGTGGTTGGAAGGTTCGAGAGGGTTCGGGGCGTACCAATATAACCCGTCGCGCAAAGCCCCGAGGAGGACTGACGAGAAGGACTCACGCGCGGTGAGCAGTTGAGTAAGGACTCGCGAGCAGCTGGATTGAAGAGAGCAGTAAGATGACTGAGTTGGCATTAAGTGGAGAAAGACGCGCATGAACCAGAATACGCGCTCATATGAAAGTATCGCTCGGTTGAGCTTGAAGCCGAGCCGCGTATAGTGCATTGAGTTACGCGAGTGATAACGTGCTGTGTAACCGCCAGCCGCGCTGAGAGACGCGTACGTTTTCCTTCCTACCTCATCGGCTGTCTTTTGTTCGGGAGACGCGCTACGAGGCTCCTTCCACCGCCTGCTTGCCTTCCTCCCGGGACGTGCTGGGACCGTGGAGAGCCTGACGGGGCCGTTCCTGGACGACCACGTCGACGTGGTTGGCCTGAACATCAACCTGCCTGCAATTCCCTGTGTGAGTGTGACGGGCCAGAGTCTGGGGTTTAAGACTAAGACTGTTTAAGTGCTGCTCTGTGACTCTGCGTCTAACGATCATTGTACATACGTGTGGGAATAACAATTAAACCAGTGTTCTTCCTTTCCATTCGATCGTTCTCGTGATTTCCTCATTGGCTAAGCGTGGTACGAGTAGAACCGCTCGAATCGGGGTCCAATAATTAACGGTGACTGCACGGACCACGTGGTACTCAATCCGCTCGGTGTACCCCAAATCACACGTGGCTCGTGCGAGGCTTGCTTCCCCGCTTCCGTGGCGGGGCAGGGAGTTAGGTACGAGCGAGACTTGGTCCCGAAACCCTACCTTGCGTTTGCCCGGAAGAGGCGTTTCAAGTCTCTCGGTTCCGCCAAGCCCAGAAAGAACAAGGGGTTTAATCCCCCCTTGGTAAGTGTAAGAAGGGTGGCGGAGAACCGTAACAATATATATATATATATATCTGTGCAGTGTCTGTGTTGTCCCGTGTTGTCACTGAACTACTTTTTTAACTTTTGTGAAATCATACCAAACAACAACAACATGCATTTTAAGGCCATTTTCCCTGCTGGAGCGGGGGTTAGCATTGCGGTCCCCATGACAATCTTCTCCATTTTGCCCGATTTTCTGCATCTCTCCTTGTTAACCCCCTTGCCCGCATTTCTTCTTCCACCATCTTTAGCCAAGTCTTTCTCGGTCTTCCCCGTCCTCTACTTCCTTCTACATTCATTTCCATCACTCTTCTCAACTTGTTCCTCTTCACAGCATCAATCACAAGCTCTATTCCCATCATCTTTCGCAATTCATCATTTGTCTTCCTCTCTCTCAACGATACTCCGCACATCCACTGAACCATTCGCATTTCCACCCTTTCCAGCCTTCGTTGCTGCTCTACGTTCATTACCCATGTCGTCTCGCTCCCATAAATCATAACACTTCTCACACATGCAGCATACACCTTTCCCTTCAGCTTCAACGACACTCCCCTCCTCATCACCACGCCACTCAGTTGCTTGAAGGATGAAGTGGGACAAGTCATTGTGGACCCAGATGGAATTAAAGGAAGATGGAAGAGTTATATGTAAATACTGTTGAATGCAGAAAATGAATGGGATGGCAACATAGAGAGTAACCCAGTTTTAGGAACGGCAGAGAAGATAACCGAGAAGGAAGTTGAGGAAGCGATAAAAGCAATGAAGAGTAGAAAAGCGGGAGGGCTGACGGGAGTTGTGGGAGATATGTTGAAGGCAGTGGGAAATTGGGGTGTGAAGAGAATGACAGAGATCTGCAATCTGGTGGTGAAAGAAGGCCGCATTCCAGTGGATTGGGAACTGAGTACCCTCGTCCCTCTGTTCAAGGGGAAAGGTGACCCTCTGGAGTGTGGCTCGTACCGAGCGATAAAGTTATTGGAGCATGGAATGAAGGTATTGGAAAGGGTGTTGGAGAGGATAAGGAAGAAAGTGAAGAATGACGAAATGCAGTTTGGATTTATGCCAGGAAGAGGAACGGCAGACGTGCTTTTTATTGTGAGGCAGTTGCAGAAGTACATGGAGAAGAGGAAGAAGTTGTTTCTTGGGTTTGTTGATCTGGAGAAAGCATTTGATAGGGTTCCACGTGAAGTAGTGACATGGGCATTGAGGAAGTTAGGAGTGGAGGAATGGTTGATCAGAGTAGTGATGGCAATGTACAAAAGAGCGCGCACAGCTGTAAGGACGAAGGACGGGAACAGTGGTGAGTTTGAGGTGAAGGTGGGAGTGCATCACGGGTCGGTACTAAGTCCACTACTATTTGTAGCTGTGATGGAGGTGCTGGCTCAGAACGTAAAGGAGGGTTTACCGTGGGAGTTGTTGTATGCAGATGATCTGGTGTTGATTGCGGAAAGTATGGATGGACTGGAGGAGAAGATGAACAAGTGGAAGGAATGTATGGAGACAAAAGGTCTGAAGGTGAATATCGGAAAAACGAAGGTGATGGCAAGTGGTAAAGCATGTGGTGAGGTGGAAGGACCTGGGAAGTGGCCGTGTGCTGTGTGCAGGAAGGGTGTAGGAGTGAATTCCATTCAATGTACAATGTGCGCTGAGTGGGTTCATCAAAAATGTAGTGGTTTGAGAGGGTCATTAACCAGTGTGGCAGCTACATTCAAGTGTAAGGTGTGCACAGAGGGAGCTGCAGATGGAGGTATTGTTGAGTTGGATCTTGGAGACGGCGTGAAGCTGGAAGGTGTGAAAACATTGTTACCTAGGAGACATGCTGAATGGAGAAGGTGGATCAGACTCGGCAACGGTTGCTTGAGTGAGATGTGCATGGAAGAGGTTTCGGGAACTGAGTGGCGTGCTGACGAGGAGGGGAGTGTCATTGAAGCTGAAGGGAAAGGTGTATGCTGCAATTGCTGCATGTGTGAGAAGTGTTATGATTTATGGGAGCAAGACATGGGTAATGAACGTAGAGCAGCAACGAAGGCTGGAAAGGGTGGAAATGCGAATGGTTCGATGGATGTGCGGAGTATCATTGAGAGAGAGGAAGACAAATGATGAATTGCGAAAGATGATGGGAATAGAGCCTGTGATTGATGCTGTGAAGAGGAACAGGTTGAGATGGTTTGGTCATGTGTTGAGGAAGGATGAAAGTGTCTGGTTGAGAAGAGTGATGGAAATGAATGCAGAAGGAAGTAGAGGACGGGGAAGACCGAGAAAGACAAGGGTAAAGATGGTCGAAGAAGAAATGCGGGCAAGGGGGTTAAACAAGGGGAGAAGCAGAAAATAGGGCAAAATGGAGAAGATTGTCATGGGGACCGCAAGGCTAACCCCTGCTCTTGCAGGGAAAATAGCCTTAAAATGCCTGTTGTGTGTGTATGTATATATATATATATATACAATTATACATAAATATTACATGAGTTATTCGTACCTGTCTGTGTCCTTTATGATGTCCTTGAAAACAGTACGCTTCCTCTTTGGAATGACTTTCAATTTTATTTGACTGTCAGGTTGGCAGACAGTAAAATATTACCCCACTACTCTCTGCGCATGCGCGATCGGGACGATTTTAGAGCCAAAGTCGTGCTAAATGGCAGACATGTCTTGCTATGCATGTTCCGATTCATGTTCAAAATATAACTTTCAATTTCAATAAGTTGTTCTTTGGTCGTAAACTGGCAATCATAAATTGATCAGATAGATGGACAGACATGACCCAATTGCTTAACCCCACATTTCACTTTGCGTGCACATGGTAACAAAATTGTCAAAGCCTGTAAACGGACTCGACTCAAACCCAAGGGCTAGTTTTACCAATACTCGAGTATTTACATAAATAAAGAAGGCAGGGTAGGTACGATCTCATTAGCAGTTGGTATTTTTCAGGTTCATGGATGTTTGAACTGGCAGTACAACATGTGCAGAAATAAATAGACAATCATATTTATTGTTTCAACATCTTTAACTCACAACTCCGAGAAGCAAGTACATCCAAGGCTTTCCAGAAACTAAACTTATGGATTACAACAGGAAAATAGAAAAATTAAGAGGTCAGCAAATTGAGAAATTATAACATAAAACAATACCTAGAGAATAAACGTTTTACATAAATAATGCAAAGTGCCCTAATTGATTTTAACCGTTGTACAATACACATAATACTTTGATAAAACCTGCGGATCCTGCCAAAGGCATTCGATCACAAAATAGTCCTATTTCTTCATTTGTGACAGCAAGCAGGAACTTGAAGATAGGTTTGCAACATGTGCAATAATATTGTAACTTTGGGATGAATTAGAAAAACTTAAAAAACAAAATAAACAAGGATCATTGGCATTTCCCTCGATGAAGCCACTTCTGAGGGTCTTTCACTATCTCACAGCAGGCAGGTCAGTGGTCTTTGTCTTCTACAGATTCCTCTCCATCCTTGGACCCCCTGCCCCATCTGTGCTATGTCCCCCTCATATTTCTGCAGGGCACTCAAGGTCTTCCAGCAACCCTCTACTGGTGAAACTGCCAAAACCGAGACTCTCTGCTCACCTTCACTCTTTCATTCCTCTTTTCTCCCGCCTCTGGAACAAACTCCCTCACTCTCTTCAATCCCACTCCTCCCTCCAGGTTGTCAAAACAGCTTTTCACCACCATCTCTTATCTTCCCCCATCCAAAATCCATAATCTTTTCTACCCCCGCTAATCCACACCAAACCAGCTCCTTCAAATTCCCTGTTTTCTTTCCTGAAAGTCCCTGAAATGTTCATCTTGTTTATCCCGTGTACCCCACCCCCAGCACTCCAGCACTTCCACAGATCTCCTGATGTGCATATTCCCTACTGTTGTCATGCTTCCCTCTCTTGCCCCCCTTGTTATATGTTCTGTGTGTTTGCTATTATATGAGCCTCAACAAAGTATCCCAAAAATTTTTTTAAAGAATAAGAATGGGCATAACTTCTCAAGGAACAAGACTGGGCCTTGGCAGGGTATACACATTCTAGTAGAGCTAAGAATGAACCATCTATGACAGGCAGACAGATGGACCTCCCCCACTTTCCCCCCCAACCCAATGTACCGAATTCAAAAAGGGAAAATATTACATTGTACACTGCAACAATGGGTGATGGTTACATCACTTTTAACTTTGCAATCACAATTTGGTGCCACACTAGATTCATGTGGGTGTATCATTTTTACTGCAATTCGGGAAAAGTTGATGTGTACTGTACATTACAATGTCTTGCTGAAATTGTGCAAAACCTGCACCTTGAGTTCACCTGCTGCACCTTCTAATGTTAGCATACATCTCACAATACCTCAGATCCTGGGTTCATATAAGATTCGTCCAATGTTGCGCCCAATCTCCTTGCAATTGATGTAAAGTACACGGAAGTCTCATGATATATATAATCTACGCAAAAGACCCTCAATGAGCCTCAAATGCTCAAGAAAGAAAACTTAAAATATAGTGAAATGTGTAACAACAGCAAAATACATGAACATGTTTATCAGAAACAATTGAGAGTCTTTGCTAAATACCTGCTCATCCCTGGTAGGTTATCTACATTGAAGTAATCCATTACAAACAAAGCTTTTGGATTCTGCAATTTGTTTGGCGAAATAACCACAAACAAACACAAAAAAATCTCCAACCTTGCAGCAATAAAAACCTACTGCGACAGTTCACCAACAATTGAAAAATTCCTGGCTATACTCGATCAAAACAAAAATGTGGGTAACATCATGAATGCATTTTCAACATGGAATTTTTGTTAAAGAAAGTGATAAATTCTATCATTTGAGTATGAAAGGCTCCGAGACCTTAAAGCACATAAAGCTTTAACTGCAGAAGGCAATGGTTCTATCGCTGCACAGAACGAGGGGAAAAGGGAAAAATTAATGAAAAGCTGAATTAGATGCATTCTGGCTCCTTCTGCTTTAAAGAGTTCCCTTAAGGAAGATACATAGCTGATAGATACAGTCACGTGAAAAAGTAAGTACACCACATGTAAAGTTTTGACTTTTTTAACATATTTCAACATACAGCTATTTGATCTTCATTTCAACAATATTGACAGATAAAGGTGATATAATATAACAAATATCATGAAACATTTACATTTTGTAGTCCATTGTATAATTTAAATAAACATAAATGCAAATTTCGCATGTGGAAAAAGTAAGTACACCCTTGGCTCTAATAGGTGGGATTTCCCCCTTTGGCAGAAACAACCTCAAGTAGGCGTTTCTTATAACTGTCTATCAGTCTCTGACATCGACTGGGAGAAATTTTTGCCCACTCCTCCATGCAGAATTCTTTCAGCTGTGCGATGTTTGAGGGGTTTCTTGCATGCACAGCTGGTTTCAAATCCCCCCACATCTCGATGGGATTTAGATCCGGGCTTTGATTTGGTCATTCCAGAACCCTCCATTTTTTTCTTTTCAGCCATTCCTTGGTGGATTTACTGGTATGTTTAGGGTCATTGTCATGTTGCAAGGTCCACCTTCGGTTGAGCTTCAACTTTCCGACAGATGGCCTCACATTATCCTCAAGCACCCTCTGGTACAATGAAGAATTCATAGTGGATTCTATGATGGTGAGCTGCCCAGGCCCTGATGCAGCAAAGCTGCCCCAAACCATAATATTTCCACCACCATGCTTTACAGTTGGTATCAGGTTCTTGGGGTCAAATGCTGTCTTTGGTTTTCGCCAAACATGTCTTCTGGTACTGTGGCCAAATAGCTCTACCTTTGACTCATCTGTCCAGAGCACATTGTTCCAGAAGTGCTGGTCTTTGCCTAGGTGTTCATTGGCAAACTTTAGTCTTGCCCTGATGTTCTTTCTGAACAGCAAAGGTTTCCTCCTGGCACACCTCCCATGCAGATCAAATTTGTGCAGCCTCTTTCTCATGGTAGACTCGTGCACTTTGACATCAACAGTGGCAAGAGCTACCTGCAGGTCCCGTGATGACATTCTGGGGTTCTTAGAGACTTCTTTCAGCATCTTGCGGTCTGCTCTCGGGCTGAACTTGCTGGGGCGGCCTGGCCTGAACAAGTTGGCAGTTGTTTGGAATGTTCTCCACTTGTAGATGATCTTCTGGACAGTCAAATGATTGATTTCAAATTGTTTGGAGATCTTTTTAAATCCCTTCCCAGACTCGTAGGCATCTATAACCTTCTTTCTGAAGGCCTCAGAGAGCTCTTTTGATCTAGGCATGGTGATGCCGTACACTTCAACAACAAAGAGCAAACCAAACTAAATGTCTGAGGTTTAAATCAGTCAGGTTCCTCCAAGATTCTCTCTGACGATGTTCTAATCATTTGCACCTGAGCTGGTGCACCTGATTCTAATTTTAGGTATTTGAAGTAGTGATAAATGTAGGGGTGTACTTCCTTTTTCCACATGCGAAATTTGCATTGATGTTTATTTAAATTATACAATGGACTACAAAATGTAATTGTTTCATGATATTTGTTATATTATATCACCTTTATCTATCAATATTGTTGAAATGAATATCAAATAGCTGTACGTTGAAATATGTTGAAAAAGTCAAAACTTTACATGGGGTGTACTTACTTTTTCACGTGACTGTAGCTGCATAGTAGATAGATAGCTGCCTAGTCCATGCAAGAGATAGCTGCATAGTCCATGCAAGTTTTAGTCCATGCATAGTCCATGTCCATAGTCCATGTCCATTGTCCATAGTCCATAGTCCATGTCCATTGTCCATAGTCCATGTCCATAGTCCATGTCCATAGTCCATAGTCCATAGTCCATGTCCATAGTCCATGCATAGTCCATGTCCATAGTGCATGCATAGTCCATGTCCATAGTGCATGCATAGTCCATGTCCATAGTCCATGCATAGTCCATAGTCCATGCTATCTATAGATATAGATAGCTGCATAGTCCATGCAAGTTTTCATTCGAAATAAAAACAATATTATATACGTGTAGATATCGTCGTGTGTGAAAGTCAGGTAGGTGGGATGAAAATCTTTAAAGGTGCTTAATACCAAGTAGCTTTTTGTGGGCCAGTAGAAACGTGGCCCCGAATAAACGAGAAGATATGACTTAGTAATGGCATTACACTGACGGAACTGAAACACAAACAAAGAAAAACAAGGCAAGTGTACAAGTAAAATGAGACGCTGGTGCCATCTGGAACAGACACGGTATAGCCACACGCGGTGCACAATGCCAATCCGCGTCTCTGGTCTTATTATCAAGGAAACGTCTTCGACGACGGTCACGACCCAGAGATCACATTTCGTCCTCAACGGGACTAGCATTTAAGGAATCAAGAGTGAGTGCCAGCAACCTGAGTTAGTGCAGCGGCTGAAAAAGCTGTGCTGCGTCAAAGCAGACAAAATGTCTGCCAGGCCATTCAGCAGCTGTTCAATTAGGGCACGAAGACAAGCAGGGTGGGTACTTTAAAGGTGAACTTGGCTTCTTACACTAAGAAATATTGAAAAATTGATTTTAAAAAAATAACAATAATAAAGAAGAGGAAAACCTGAGGCCAGAAGTTTTTTTTTTTTTACAATGTAAATGGGTTCTGATGCCACATTTTACATCAAATGGTGGAGCGATCAAACCAGGGGCCTTTTACAAACAGTCCAATCACAAAGTTCCAGAAATGTACGAATGTGCGACCTAAGACAGAGAGGGATCAAGTCACAATCGTGAGATTGTACACCGAAAGGAGACCAAAAGTGAGACCGAGAGGAAGTGTAGCAGTTTCTGTAAACTTGCCACGTCGCATGCATCAAGCCTTGGGCTTTATCGTCACACAAAGATGAGAACGGATGTTGGGTTCTCTTCTTTGGCTCACAAAAACCTATTCCCACAAACAGGAGGTCAGCGTTAGTCGAGCGGTACGTCGATACCAATCATATTGAAGCAGGTGAATACAAAAGCTTGGTTTTTACAGGAAAAAATAAATAATAAATATATTAGGAACAATGAAATAGTGCAGCACGTCATTATCAAAACAATGATCATAAAAAAGTTACATAAACATTTTTTTTGGGATGTGCTGCAATCAATCAACAGAAATCATTTGGGTCAATTTCATCGCCGGCATTCACACTGGAAATGAAGGTTAAAATAAATAAATAAATAAATGAATAAATAAATAACCCCCCCAAAGCAAAACCCCAGGTGGGATTTTAAGGAAGCCGGAAAGCAGTATGGAAGTAAAGAAGCCAAAATATTGAGATTTAAATGCAAAAATGAGGTAAAACCAACAACAAAAGCAAAGAGGGCAAAGAGTGGCTTTCTCTGCCATCTGCAGTGCGGTCGGAAATAGAAAGTTAAAGTCGCAAACTTGCTGGCGAGCTAGCTATCTGGCTTCGAGGGGACACTCGGGCCATAAAGGGGGTCACGAGAGGTGAGGGGGAAGAGGAGGACGTGGTACCGGCAGGGTAAGTAAGAAGGGGCTTGAAGAGGTGGAAGAACAGCTGGAGAAGACGCCATGTTTGGAGTGAAAAGGAAAATAATATAAAAGGGCCTCATTCATGCCACAAAATAGAAATCCACGAGGCAGGAGGAGCACATCATCACGGCAGCACAAAACGAGTATATAAACATGTATATAGAGAGATATATATATATATATGTCGTGCACCCTGTGCGCACACCAACCGGAGGAGGTCGGATTTTAACAATTCCCGTCTTCTCTCCGATGGGTCTGATCTTGGCAATGTAAGCTAGAGGGTTGTCTGCGAATTCCTCTCGTGTTGGTTGAAAAACTGGGCATTCTGGTGGCGACGTGAACTCCTTGAAGGTGCCCATGGCTCCCTCTGTGGAGCCCGAATCGAAGCTCTCTGGCCACTCCGAGTCGCACCCCCTCCCCAACCCCTCTCCACCCCCCCTCTCTTGCGACCGATCTCACTGGCCCTGGGAACCCGCACAAAGCACGACCCCCAGACCGCGCGTTTAAATCCCCGAGCACGGGCCCTCCGCGAAACAATACAATCCCTGAGGCTGGAACCCAAAAAGGAGCTCCGGATCGAGGTCGCGACAAAAGCGAGCTTCGCCGTCTCTATGGGGACACGGAGTCGTCCGACGCGCAGGCTCGTCGAATGCTCATCTCGAATCGTCACGATCGGATACGCCTCGTGATAGAACCGGCGCGGAGGGATACAGCGCTTAGGCGCGGCTGCGGCCAGGCCACCTCGGTCCTCCTGAACCACCAGCACCGCGGAACGCTTCCTCCGGGTCGTGGAATTTCAAATTTCCGAGAGTCGAATCGTCACGTGCTCCCAGATGCTCGCACCACCCAGATCTGTGTCACCACGACGGAGGAGGACGCCGTGCTCAAGGCCCATGCGATCCCATGAGCCTCCATAATAAGTGCCCTTTAACCGTGTCCTTTTATTTCCGCACGAACATTTAAACAAAAAAAACGGCCTCGACTTTCATGACATCAGATAACTTCATGAAATTCGACGATTTTTTAAAATAACAAACATGTCCGACGTCATCCTCGAGTCCAAATTTCGCAGAAATTACTTTTTCTTGCGGATTAACACGGGTGCTTGGGTTCGAGTCATTGTCGTGAGACAAAGATAAATAAATAATAAAACACCCATAATAATCAATCGGGTCACATTTTCATTCAAATCGATTCCTCAGAGAAGTCACAATTGATGGTCCACGTGGCATTATCGTCACGAAGGGAACACGTCACAAGTTCGCTCCCTCACGTACGTTCATACAAATCCTGGATGACTTGGAATAAGCCATATTATCGCCCGATCGCGGCTAATTGGTGTTTTCTTGCGAATCAAAAGGTCATGCTTTTAATGAAGTGATGCTTCATTATCGCCATGGTATTTCCCAGAAAACCGTGCAATTCCCACTAATTCTTTGGAAAAGGCATCATGGAGAATAAGCTGTGGGAAAGGGCGGCGCTCGATGGCGGTTTTTTTTGTGAGGCGAGAAGCCCTCATGTTTATTTGTAATATTTACATTAGTAAATCCATGCATTTAGGGACTGCTTTCGAAAGGAAAATGGCCTCAGGACGCACGTGGGAGTGGATTTTAATGTATATTGTGCAACTGCTTCCTCCCCGCCCCTCCCCCCCGTCCTCTTCTTCCTCCTCCTCCTCCCAACGATCGTGTCCTCGTGTCGGCGCTTGTTTGATCACGTGGCCCGGCGGGCGCGAACGAACGGAGACTCGGGGAGGGAATTTAAATGGAGCACGTGGAAACGAGAGACCTTCCCTCGCGGACGAAGTGCCCCTGCGAATGATTGCGCAACTTCACCGGCGGCACCCATTGGACGAATAAACAATAATTGTTGAACGTTTTCCAGCTCTGCCATTTATTTACATATAATTATTTAATTTAATGCTTGCCAGCGCGTTGTTGTCTCGATCCCAACGTCCGTCACCGACTCACCGTCCGAACGGCCACGGCCGGGACTTTATTTCTCTAATAATTATAACGCACACGCAACGATCCGTAGAGACGAGGTGATATAATATAACCGATTTGTGCGTTTCGAGCATTATTTTTGGCCGTTTTGTGGAAATCAGAATGGGACTGCATTTTGACCTGGATCTGGTCACGTGACGGAACGGGACTACATTTGACCCGGCTCTGGGTCACGTGACTCGATCAATGTTCAGTTTCTGCGCCCTGTCGGCCCTGACGTGATTATCGTCTCGATTTCAGCGATCTTTCTCAAACATCAAAACTAACACCGCAAGGAGTTTAGAATTTCCTTTCCCAAAACAAACAAATGAAAAGAACCAGAAGTTAAAAGCCACCCCTTCATTGAGGTGCAATGTCATTTTTATATATGTCAAACTACATAGGCTGCATATGCAACGTTATTCGAATATCTTCAATAAATATGATATTAAGAATCTTTATGTAAAGCTCAATCATATAATATCCACTTGGAAACCTTCGTGGTCGCGTACGTCAACAATTCGCGATAACGGAGACTATTTGAATTGTCGTGACTCGTGTGAGCCTTCGGTCAAGTCAATGTCACCGAAAAAAATTAATATATAATCAGCCCAAGGATAACGAACTTAAACAACAACAATTACAACAACAACAACCGACGTCACAGCTAAGCTTCCGAACAATCATTGGACCCGGTTACGTCAGCTTCAAACGTGTCACGTGCTCTGTCCCACGACGACATCAACGAGTCAGCTAATCGTTCATATTTATTTATTAAAGTTTTATCATGCGAAATATGTTACTGCACATCAACGAACTGCTCAATTTGATGTTAAATCATATTTTTAGGAAGAAATTGGTATATTGTAGCAGGGATGGGATTTAAGGCAGGTTTTCAGTTGTCCATCAAAAAGTGATGTTTATTTACCCAAGTGGGAGGGCATGTCCGGTGTTCCTATCCTATCCAAACAATAGGACTCGCCATGCTGGGATGTCCCATTCTAAGTCCACATCCGGTGTTCATTCGTCCATTGTCTAAATGTCACGAGCCCTTTCCACCACTCCCTCGAGATGTTGTTGCGAAATGGTGGCAGATACGTCATACGTGACCAGTGGTTGGGCTTCAACGACGGTTCCTTTAGCATGACTAAGGAGATCAGCTGTTACGTAAATGTGGGCGGACATGCACGACTCAAAAGAAGAAGAAGAAGAGTCAATTTTGCGAAGACAGATCAATGCCAGGTTTATAGTTCATACTGAATTATAAGCTCAGATAATGAACTTATGTTCGGTCGCGCCGGTTCATAGTATAGTTGTAAACTCCATGATGTTGAGTCTGATCCTTGACTACAACACCACCACTAAGTGACTAAAGTTGTAGTCCACGTAAAGTTACCAGATGCTTGTTGGTGGGAGTTAGGCCATGAATTTGGTTGAATTGGAATGAAGTCTAATATTCACCAACTAATCCTAGCAGACAGGATATCCAGCTTAACCTTCACCCGAGGGAAAGGGGGCGGAGAGATTCATGGCGGTTCAAGACAAAGAAACTGGGACTTTATTTTGGACTGGAGGATGCAGTTGGAAGGTTGGAGCAGCAGGGGGTGCTTAATGGAAGGGAAAGGTAGTTGTAGGTGTTGTACACAAATGCCAGAAGCTTGAATGGAAATATGGAAGGGCTGGAAGGAAGGATGGATGGTGGGTTGTGCGACGTATATGTAGTGAGGGTTTATAGGTGTGATAGGAAAGACTAAAGGTGAGGAGGTGTGGCAACCTGGGTGAAAGTCCGTATTTTATGGAGAGAAAGGGGTGACATTAAGGAGGGAATTGATGCAGAGGATTCTGTGTGGATAGAGATTATGGATTGCAGGAATAGGAATATACTTAGAGGATGCTTTTACAGGCACACTACAAGTATC
Source organism: Myxine glutinosa (assembly GCF_964187855.1). Lineage (NCBI taxonomy): Eukaryota > Metazoa > Chordata > Myxini > Myxiniformes > Myxinidae > Myxine > Myxine glutinosa. The sequence goes on along the minus strand of NC_136261.1, from coordinate 289,684,824 downwards.
TTATTGGGTAAAGTTAATGAGTGGATGGCCTGCATCGGAGAAATGGGGGCAACCTTCAAGGAGCAAATGAGTAGGGTGCAGAGTAGGTATATTCCAGTGAGATGTAACAGTAGAGAAACAAAGAGATCAGGGGATGGTTGAGCAAGGAGGTACGCAGCATTTTGTACCTTGTGAATGCCTTTTTTGTCTACATAGTCGAGGCTCATGGAAGTGCGAGTACACTGAACGGATCAGGCTGTAACAGACAAAAACAGGATGCAAAACACACATGCATGGGTGGACAAGATGGACACATTAGGAAACTCCAAGGAGGGAAAACTCGAAAATTTGAAGGAGGAGGGATTTGGGTGGAGTTAACAAGGGCAGAAAAAAAATCATGGTTTTCGATTGGCGACGATTTGAGATGGTGGTGAACAGCTGTCTTGAAGACCTGGAGGGAAGAATGAGATTGAGAGGATGTGGATGTTGGTTCCACAGGTCGGAAAAAGAGGAACAAATGATTGGAGATGAGCAGTGAACCTGGATTGAGTTAGTTTCACCAGAAGGAGGTTGATGGTGGACTGTTTGAGCTCTACAGAAACCTGGGGGTCAAAGCACAGAAAAAGCAGAGGGTGCAATACTAGAAATTAAGTGGTAGAAGACAGAGACCACCGACCTGCCTGCGATGGCGAAGTGATAGACCCAAATACTCACTTCGTCATCGTGGGAGATTCCAATGATCTTGAAGGCCTTGGTTTCCATGGCATCAAGCTGAGCAAGATGTGAGGCAGGAGAGAAACACCAAAGAGGAGAGCAATACTCCATTAAGCTTCAGATGAAGATCTTGTGGGTGGATGGGAATCCAGGTGTGCCAAGCAAGGACTTTGTATGATTGCGGATGCCCAGTCGACGGCTGGCTTTGAAAGCCAACTCTGAAACGTGATTTTTCCAAGAAAGATCATGGATGATCTTGAGACTCAGGAGTTTGAATGACTGAACTTCCTCAAGAGGATTGTTAAGAATGTAGACAGGAGGGTTTGCCAGACTGCCATGTCTTTTCAGAGAGAGATAGTGAGCGTGTGAGATTTGTCAGGATTGAAAGACACATTCCAAGTATTTGACCAGCTTATGATTTTTTTTCAAGGTCTGAAGAGAGAGAAGAGGCTGCAGCCTGTCTCTCTGATGGATGTCATGGTAAAGGGTGGAGTCAGCAGCAAATAGATAGAGGATTTTCCAGAGTCAGAGAGATAATTGATGGAGATCAGGAATAAGCATTCTGCTTATCTTTAAGACAATGGTGAAAACTAGTCTATAATAATAATATACGCTTCCTTAAAAGGAACTTTCACGCAGGAGGAGGCCATTAGGCCCATACAAGACTGCACTATTATTACCAACCTATGGTTGATTGTCCATGCTCTATCCTTTTAAAATGATGAGCATCAAGCAAGGAAGCAACATGTACCAGTCTTTGGTACGACTCGGCCGGGATTCAAAACGCTGACCTCCCAGCCTCAGAGTGGACACTCCTACTATTACGCCACCGAGGCTGGTTAAATTGGGAACCAGAGTCCAAGTCACATCAGTATAGGAGTAAACAGAGGCTAGTTAAGAAAATAACTTGGCAGGAAATATGAAGGGGACATAGCCTAAAAATTAAACATAACATTAAGACATTATTTAAGTATATAAGAGGTAAGGAAAGGGTTAAGAGGAATGTGAGCCCATTGAGGAACATAACAGGAAAATTGGTGGACGATGGTGAGATAGCAGACTAATTAAATATATTTTTTGCCTCTACATTTACATGGGAACAGTCATGGAAACTTCCAATAGTTGAGATATTTATCTCAGGGGTAAGCAAGGGATTTTAGAGATCTAATAGTGGAGAAAAGGAAGAAACAGCTAGAAAAAAATGGAGGATGATAAAGCTCAAGGACTGGATAATAGGCATCCAAACGTATTGAGAGAGGTGGCAGAGCAGATAATCGTGGTTTTAGCGGATATTTTTAGGTTAATTGGAGTCAGGACAAGTACCAGAGCATATGAAATGTTAACACCGTTATTTTAAGAAATGTTCCATGGAGGATTTGGGAACTATAGACCTGTTACCTTGACATCAGTTGTGGGAATGGTGTTGGAGATGTTAATTAAGGAACGCACAGTTCATTAATTAGCATCTTAAGGAAGATGTGTGACATGCTATCTACATTTAAATAAATACAAACTAATTAAAAGTAGTCAGTATGGATTTACCAAAGGGAGTACCTAGCAACCGTACCTGCCCTACGGGTGGGGCTTCAATTGGGAGGCCCAAATGAAAAGGCAAAATATCAGAAATTGAAGTCTTTTTTTTATTTAATTTTAAACGATTTTTTTTTTTTTTTTTTTTTTTTTTTTTGTATATTATATAAACATCCGTTAAATCATATCACACGCAAATCATCAAAATCTAAAGAGTATTTGTAGAATTTCAATGAAAGCCACATCACTGTTCATATCGGTAAATATTATTCCATCGTGTTTGGAAAAACTGGAAAATTAGAAAATTAGAAAAAAAAATGGAAAAACAATATAGCCTATTTTACTCCAGGGACTCCCAGGATTACCCACCCAAAATTTTGTTGCGATCGGTTCAGCCGTTTTTGTGGTACCTGGGAACAGACAGACAGATATTTGGTGAATTATAGTAAGATGTACTGGAGTTTTGTGAAGCAGTTTCTGATTGGGTGGATGGGGGAAGTGCAGTGGATATATTACATCTTGACTTTTCAGAAAGCATTTGATAAGGTATCACAGAGGAGGTTGGTAGGTGAAGGCTTGTGGAGTGGCTGGTACAGCAGCTAACTGGATTATTAGTGATAGGAAAAGAGAGGATGTGGGTGGGAGGATGTCTGGGAGGGAAGAAGTAAGTAGTGGGGTACCTCAGGGATCAGTAATGGAACCATTATTGTTCATAATTTACATCAATGATTTTGATTGTGGGGTTCAGAGTCAGCTTTCTAAATTTGCAGATAATACTGTTATGTCTGGGGGTAAAGCAATATCGAGAGACAGGTAGATCTGTATAGGTAGGTATTCGACTGTCGCGATAGGGAATCTACCTTGTAATAAGTTCTGTTAGGCGGTTTGTCGGTTAAGAAGTATACCTGTGGACATACCAGGATGTTCGAGTGTTAGAGTAGGGATTAAAGATAAGAGCCCCTGTGTGTCAAACCTGGTAGCCAAACCTTTGTCCCTTATGGCAATGCACACCAACATAGACATTTAGACAGGCCCTTAGCGCAACATTAAATAATTCCCTTCCCTGACAAGGACTTCGGAAGAGAACAGGCAAAAGGAAACCAGGCCAGGACACCGCCGATGATGGCCGCCGCCAGTTACACCTCCGACAGGCCAAGCCACATCGAGTGGCACACGCTATGACCACGCTACAGGGAACGAGTGATGGGCAGCACGGTAGGCGCGGGCCTCCAGCCAACGAGCACGAGAGGCTCGAAGCTGGAAGGTCTGGTGGAAGGCGCTGATTGGGTGGCGCGCCAAGGCTGACGTCACCGGGGAGGTTATTTAAGGGCGCCCCGAATGCCATTTTCGCTCTTCGTGCTTGGACATCATTTGCTCTCTTCGTCTTGCACATCGAGTTCGCTCTCTTGGTGCTTGGACATCATTCGCTCTCTTCTTGCTTGACTCTTGGAGATCCAGCAGTTCGTCTTGCACGTCTGGCGGTTCTTGCTTGCACAGCTTCCTCGTGCAGCACGTCCTTCCCTGGCTGTCGTGTGCGATCGGTGCTTCTGAAGCTTGGAGTGGTGTACGGACCTCGCGGGCATTGGCTCACCATCTGCGTGGTGCTTGGAGCGGTGCTCGGTGCTGTAGTGCTGGAGCGAGGGACATCGTGGGTGCATCGGGGCCGAACGGAGCCGTGTTGGACAGCAGAGAAGACAAGATGAGGGACAGATAAGGCCACACGCACCATTTTACATTTTACACGACGAGCCAATTCTTTTCCTTTAATCCATTCCTGTGTCTGTTGTTGAGTCTGGTGTGTGGGATCCCAATTTAGGCTTTTTATTTGATTACCGTCGCGTTCATTGTTTCGGGTTCCGTTTTATAAATCTTTATTTTTGTACATTTGAAATCTTGTGTTTGTCGAGTTCGGTTCATTAATTCCTCACAGGATCGAAGCCGCGGTCGACGCGCTCCAGGTAAGCGCTTTTGCCGCAGCCTTCCATTTTCCTTCCTCCTCCCGCGTTTCATAAGTAAAATCCGTGTTTGGTCGTCGCCTCCAATTAAAGCCGTTTTTGGTCCATCTGCGAGCCCTGGTATTAACCGAAGGGTCCGCGCGACAATACTAAGCTTGGAGGTAAGATATATGGCAGAGAGGATAGTAATCAGATTCAGGAAAGTCTAGATACTTTAATAGAATAGGCAAAAGATTGGCAGATGCAGTTTAACATAAAGAAATGTGAGGTGCTGGGATGGGTAGGGATAGTGCAAATAGAGATTGCATGATGGAAGGGACAGTCTTGGAGAGCATGTCACACAGAAAAAGGATCTGGGGATGGTAATATATGTGACAGAACGGTGCCAGGCAGCTTTAGTTAAACTAACGGAGTTTTAGGTTGTACAGTAGGTTACTGGATCGTAGGTGGATCAACGATAAATCAAAAGAGGTAGTGTTAATAGAGCATATGTATTTTGTGAGGGCTCATCTAGAATATTGTGTTCGGTTTTGGTCACCATATCTGAAAAAGGACATAGCAACGACAGAGAGGGTAAGGCATAGGATTACGAGATTGATTCTGAGGTTAGAGGGACTAGGCTATGCGGACCGGCTGAGGGAGACAGGACTTTATACTGTACATTAGAAAGGAGGCGATTGCAACAGGATTTGGTAGAGACCTTGAAGGTTATGAAGGGTATTGACAAAATAAGCGCAGAAGTTTTTTTTTCAGCAGAATACACAGTGATAAGACTAGCGGCCTTCACCTGTAAGTAAAGAAGAAGAGTGTTTGGGCAGTATTAAGACAAGGGTCTTTCAGTCTGACATGTTTGGACAGAATTTAGATGCATATTAAGGTCTTTCAGTATGCAATAGCTCCTCCCGGAAAGGTAGGGCAGCAGAAAAGGTAAATAGGTGTAAATTGGAAATAGATAGATATGTAGATAATTACATCAATTGGAATTTAGATGAATTGGATATAGAGGGGTACAGGCATATTGGCAGGACTTGTAGGTAGCCTGAATGTGAATGGGTGATGGTAACTGATGTTGGTGTAGCGTAGGCATGATGGGCCAAATGGCCGCATGCACCAAAGTTACTTGTTAACTGAAATGTTTTGACGTTCCAGATTGCAGTTATACCTTTGTTTTGGTGCTCATGGCACATGACTCTTATAACTACCATGTGGCTGCTGACTGTCCCCAAAGTCCTTTAGGTCTATTCTGAAGACAGCTGGCTGACACTGTTACCAGCAGAGAAAATAAGCTAGTTATGTGTAGGCTGAGCAGTTGTAGCCAGAAACTCCAATGCTTTACCAAAAAAACCCTGGCTAATAATGTATGGAGGACTGGAATTGAACCAAATGTTTAAAACAAAATCCAAACCATTTTCTAAAATTACTTCAATTCAAAGGCTTATCTATATGATCATTAATCACAGCACCTCATACATGAGGCAAGTTAATTTCATATATACCGAGCTTCAATCATCATTTAATATTTATGTGTTCATATCATGCAAAAAACAGCAATCAATGCGTTGTCTTGGTTGCTCTGGGTGCCCATTATTACCAAGCACCTCTTTGCTGATGACTCCACTCTCTGCCGCTCCATTCCTCATCCCTCAGATCGGCAGTCTGCAGCCTCCTCACTCTCTGCAGACCTGGACAAAATCACAGACTGGTCAAACAAGTGGAACATGTCTTTCAATCCTGACAAATCTCACACTCTTACGATGTCTCTCCGAAAAGACCGACTGGACACCCCTCCCATCTATTTTCTGAACAATCCTCTCCAAGAAGTTCTGTCACTCAAGCTTTTGGGTCTCACTATCTGCCATGATCTTTCCTGGGAAAACCACATTTCCAAGCTGGCCTCCAAAGCCAGTCGCCGACTGGGCATCCTCCATCGTGCGAGGTCCCTCCTTGGCACACCTGAGCTCCTCACCACATACAAGGCTTTCATCCGCAGCTCAATGGAATACTGTTCTTCCTTCTGGGCCTGTGCTCCTGCCTCACACCTAGCTCGGCTTCACGCTGTAGAAACCAAAGCTTTCAGACTCAATGGAATCAACCGCGATGAAGCTAACTCCGAGGGCCTTTACTCACTCACCGCAGGCAGATAGGTGGTCTTTCTGTCTTCTATCGACTCCTATCCGGCCTTGCTCCCCCAGCCCTATCTGTGCTCTGTCCCTCAAATATTCCTACAGGTCGCACAAGATCTGCCAGTAACCCTCTTCTGGTGAAATTGTCAAAATCTCGGCTCTCTGCTCACCGTCACTCCTTCATTTCTCTTTACTCCCGCCTCTGGAACAAACTCCATCTGGAACAAAACCTCTGGAACAAACTCTCTTCAATCCTACTCCTCCCTCCAGGTATTTAAAACAGCTGTTCACCAGCATCTCTTAGCTTCCCCCATCCAAAACCTTGATCTCTTCTACCCCCGTTAATTCACCCCAAATCCACTTTTTTTTTTGAAAGACCGACTCTTTTCTTTCCTGGAAGTTCCAGCAGTGGCCAAGTGTTTTATACTATCACCTTTTATACTTATCACTTATCACCTTCATACCATCACCTCCTCCTTTATTTCATTTTTAGTCTCCCTCCGTCTCTTTTTAATTTCACTCACCCCCTCTTCTACCTCCTCCAACTTTTGTTTCACCCCCTCTATTTCCCGGTGCGCCCCCACAATTTTTTCTTCTAAGGCCACCTTGGTCGTCTCTATATGGGTCCTGGTTTCTCGTTCCCTTACCCCCAACGTCTCTACCACCTCATCCAACCTCTGTCAGCCCCTCGTGTACCATCTGGCACTCTTTCTTCGTCGCTATAAGTTCTTTTTTTATTTCTTTTTGTGCTGATTTCAGCCCCCCTATCACGGCTGTGTTCTTACCCACCTGCTCCCCTAACTCTTTCTGTCCCACCGTCAGCTTCTCTACTTCCCGCGTCAACTCCTCTATACCCCCTTGTCACCTAGCCGTACTCTTTCTCACCTCTTTCTCCACACGCTCCTCACACTGCTTTACCTCGTCGCGTACCCCCGCGACCTCTTCGCTCACCCCGCGCCTTATGTCCTCCCCCATTTCTTCTATTTCCCTCTTAGATGCCACCCTCATTCGTTCCAATTCGTTCTTTTGGGCGTCCATTTTGCTTTCCAGCCCATTTTTTACCTCCTCTATCTGATCGCCCATTTGTTTTATTTCCTTGGGCGGATTTATCCCCCATTTCCCTCAATTGGCCCCCCATTTTGTTTTCCAACCCTGTTAACCTGTCCTTCATTCCTTCCATTTGATTCTCTTGGGTGGCCATCCTGTTTTCCAACCCCACTAAACGCTCTTTCATTTCTTTCATTTGGCCACCCACGTCCTTCAATTGGCCCCCCAATTTGCTTTCTAATACCCCCAATTTGCTTTCTAATCCCCCCATTTGATTTTCCAATTGCTCTCCCATTTTGTTTTCCAAATTACTTAACGCGTCTTTCAATTGGCCACCCATTGCATCCATCTTTTTCTCCTGGACGTCCATCCTCCCATTTATTCTATTGATGTTATCACTTAGTCCCCAAATTTCGTTCTTCATTTCTTTGGTGGATTTGTCACTCAATTCTTTTACCCCCGCCATGAATTGCGCCATTAAGGCTTGCATGTCTACCCCCCCCCCCCCAACCCCACTTGCGCAGCGGGCGCGGCCCTCGTCGGCATGTGCGAGGAGCCGCCATCTTCTGCTCCTGCTACCTCTACTGCTTCCTCCTCTATCTCTCCCAATTCTTCCCGGGGGTCCTGGGTTATTACTTCTTCTCCCTCATCTACCTCATAATTTACCCCCACCGGCATCCGACTGTCTTGACTAGCCATGGCACGATGTTAATTTGGGTCTTAATAATAAATTTCGGCCGCTCGTAATTTGGAGTGCGTTAGGTGCACTTCGGGTCCAATCCCACTCCCGACACCAATTGTTGCGGATCTCAAACGTCGGCCTTCCCCTTACCAAGGGGGGACTAATCCCCTTGTCTTTTATCTAGCCGACGCGATCCGGGGCTATGACGTTCCTTCCGGTCAGCGCTGAATAGGGTGGTAGGCCGAATTATTCCTATTACCTAATTACCAGCGCCTCCCAGGAAGCAAGGAAATAACCCCGCCCGAACCACGGTTTTAGTGGAAACGCCGAGCGATAACGAGCCGCGATTCGGGCCGTTAACAGGTACTAAACCCGATCTGAGCGGTTGTAATCATGCCACGCTTACCCAATGGAAGAAAAGACTGATACGGTCGAATTAAGAAGAAAGGAAGAACAGATTCGTTTATTAATTATTTACACAGGAAGAAGAAGTACACACAGTGAAGCCTTAAAAACAGTCTTAACTTATCCCCTGAACAAACGGGCCCGCACACACACACACACTCACACGGGGATATAGAAGGTTGGGGTTGAAGGTCCAGGGATGATGTCCACAGCTCGTTCTCCGGGTCCCCAACTCGTAACGCGAAGATGGTAGGACGGACGGCAGGCAATCTCTCTGCGTGTCGTTGGCGCGGATCGGACAATTATATGGGGGGGGGGGGGGGGCGGTAAGCTGGGCTGGCGGTTACTTCACGGCTCACAGCCACGTACGTAATAGAAATACCGGCGCTTTATATGCGCTCCAGGCAGGCCAAAGCCAAATCCACGAGTCCTTGCACAATCAAAGTTCCCCCAGCGAGTCCTTTCACCAATGCCAAATGTGACAATCCTCTTGATAAAGCGCATATGCTCTCAAGTCCTTTCCGCACAGTCCTGTGTAAGGGCTTTGCGTGCGCGGTTATATAGCGCCGCCCAGCGAACCCTCTCTAATGTGCCAGACGTGCACTTACCACGCCCCTTAGGCCATGCCCACTGAACCCTGGTTGGTTGTTGGGGTCTTACCGGCTCCGCCCTTGACGTCTGCTTGACGTGGCCACACCCCCCGACCTCGCGCTCCACCCCTTTTCCAGGCCTTACCTCGTGGCATTTGGCTGGTTTCAGCATCCTACTGCGAGGGGCAATAGGGCGCAGACTGGATGGTGCGCAATGGGGAATGGGGCGCAGACTGGATGGTGCCCAACGAGGTCAATTGGAGGGTGGTCTGCAAAATGAATGGGGCCTACTCTTGTTTATTTCTTTTACACAACACAATTTTACAATTTTACACACAATTTTATTACAAATTACACAATTTACACAATTGTGTAATTGTATTGTAATTACACAATAATTGTAAAATTACACAATTACAAATTACACAATTTTACAATTTAAAATCTACAACAATCTACACAATTACACAATTTTACACAACAATAGGTATCACTATTGGAAATGGCCTTATCTCACATATACTATGAAATAACTAACGTTCTAAGGTGACCTACGTGTTGCATGTGGACTAACTATGGGGGCAAAACCTTTACCTTTATTAATCAATATGTACATTTTCAGAACCACAACAATATATATATATATATATATGTCACTCTCTCTTCCATTCCTGTTTGTTTATCCCCTTGCTGGTTATGGCCAATTATTGCCAAGGCCAGATGATTAACCTTTTGTTGGCCTAGCACCAAGCAAATTTGTGGGCCTAGATTTGAGGAACCATTGTAAAAGGCAGGAGATCGACAGAAGTTGTACACAGCTGCACAGGTTTTATTCACAACATTGACAAGTTTAAGTTTCAGATGGAAGTGGCTGCCACTAGGGTACCAGCAATGGGAGCCCAAAGGCAAGATGTACATTATAGAAAAGTGAATACAAATGAATGAATGAATGAATGATCGTTTTAAGGCCATTTTCCCCCGCTAAAGCGGGGGTTAGCCTTGCGGGCCCCATGACAATCATGGTTCCGTGTTTGAGGCAATGTTTTTATGGCCGGATGCCCTTCCTGACGCCAACCCTTGGTCGCCTCTTACGATGCGCAGGGATACTGTGCACCTATTCTAAACCGGGGTACACACTGGGATCATTCATCCCAGCAAGCTGGTACTCAATTTGCCGACCTCGGAAGGATGACAGGCTGAGTCAACCCCCCTGGCGTTAATTCAGCGATCGACCGGGATTCGAACCCAGGATCCTAGGATCCCAAGCCGGCACCCTAACCACTAAGCCAACACCAGGCTCCAGAAAACCAGAAACCAGCGTATCCAGCGAAACACCAGAAAAGTGTATACAAAATAAGTAACAAATGAAAAAATACAAAACAAAACGATGGATAAAAACAACCAGCCGTGTGCTGATTCCACTAAAAATGAAACATTCACACTGAACAACCGGGGCTTGAATTTCATTTTTGTGTGATGGGTCCCCCAATACTCCAGCAATTGGGGCATATATTAAAACGCAAAATAAAAAACTACAATACATTTTATTTACAGCATCATTATTCTTTCTGGTCTTACTTCAGGTAAGCAATTTGTATATTTCCTATCAAGTATCAATGTGAACAACGTACTCAACAAAACCAATGCTTGTAGTTGTTGTTCGATTTACAGAGATGAAAAATGTCCTCAGAAAGGCTTCCAGCATGCCTTTGCTGCAGCAAAGCTTTCAATCACATCGGAGAAGTCTACAGACCTTACCATATCAGATTGAATGCTTAACAGAGTAAGTCTGTTCAGTCTTTCCTGAACCATTGTAGCACGTAAAGCCCTTTTTATCCTTTTTGAATGTGAAAACGACCTTTCACCACTGCAGTTTGTGACTGGTAGCGTCAGGTAAATGCGTAGTGCAATGAAGACATTTGGAAATGCCGTCTGCAAATTATGCATGCTCATTATGGTCGGCATTTGCAGTGGCGTTGGCAGAGCTTGTGATGACGGCTTGGAGGCAAGCTGCTTACAAGCAAGTGCCACTGTACCCATTCTTCAAAGATCTCTTCATTGAGGTCATCAGAATATGAATAGAATTAAATTAAATTTCTGAGAGAGTTTTTAACAGCAGTACTGTCAAAGTCACCTGTTAAAAAAACAGAAACGGTTGTTTATTTCTGAATATGCGTGAATTCTTCTGTTAATATGGCTGACGATTGAGTCAACTATGTCGTCGAATGACTCAACTTTGAATTTCTCTCCACCAGTCAGCGTAACAGCAGGTTCTTCCGCATTGTCAGCCATACGCTTTGGATGGCACTGCCGCTTTAACTGAAAGTTACCTGTAGAACTTAAAGGCATCGCAGGTTCAAGGTATTGCGCAAAGTTGTTCCGTTGTGCTGCCACAAACTCGGAGAGTGACTTCAGAAGTGTCACGGCTGTGCTCAAGTCCATTATTTCAGACTGTAGAAGTTGACTTGTTCTGTTTATCCTTCCAAGGATACAATTCCAAAATGTTGTCATGAATGTTGTCTCCAACTGATCCATGGTTTCAACTAATGAGTTTGCTTCTGCTCGTGTGTCACTCTTCTGCAGGGTGTCTGCACCAAGACCCTGAAGCACAGATTTGTAGATATTGCAATTGCACGATAAACTGTGAAGTGCATCCACTCGAGCTGACCACCTTTTGTCACTGAGGTGCTTCGGCAAAAGTTTCATCTTGCTGTCCTCAGATGTCTTCTCATTCGGCAAATCTTGCAACAGCCCCCAACGATAAGTTGATCGTGACAAAAACACGTACAATTTTTGGACAAATCCAAAAAATGTAATTGCATCGGTGCAGGACTCTGCAGCTGCAACATCCCATAAGAAAAGCGAGTGGCTCATGCATGGGATGTACACTGCTTTGTCATTGACTGCAATTACCTGAGCTTGCACAGCAGAATAAGTGCCACACATGTTACTGGCATTGTCATATGTTTGACCTCTGCAGTCTTTTAGATTGATGTCCCGTTCGTCACTTATCGTTTCATTTATAACCTTATAACCGTCTTCTACCGACTCCTCTCTGGCCTTGCCCCCCCCAGCTCTCTCTGGGCTCTGTCCCGCAAATATTCCTACAGGTCGCACAAGATCTGCCTGCAACCCTCTTATGGTCAAACTGCCAAAATCAAGACTCTCTGCTCACCTTCACTCCTTCATTCCTCTTTTCTCCCACCTCTGGAACAAACTCCCTCACTCTCTTCAATCCCACTCCACCCTCCAGGTCTTTAAAACAGCTGTTCACCACCATCTCTTATCTTCCCCCATCCAAAACCTTGATCTTTTCTACCCCCGCTAATTTCACCCCAATTCCACTTTTTTGAAATACCAACTTCTGTCCTGGAAGTCCTTGTGTTTTATACTTCTCCCTCCCCCCCCACCCCCTTCCCACGCCTCCTCCCCCCAAGCCCTCTCCCTTCCACACATCTCCCTGCTCTCAAATGTTGTGTTTGTGTGCTTCCCCTTCTCTCCCCATCTTGTCTTCCGCTCCCTCTTTTCATATATTTTGTTTGTCTGGTTGATTTGTTTGTGAAGTAAATGTTAGCTCTTTCACAAGCCTCGATTCAGTATACAAAAAAAAAAGAAAAAAAAAAAAGCTGAAGACCTGTAAGGGATATAACTGGAACAAACCTCAAGAAGCGTTCCACAGGTGTACAGTTATTCAACACGTAGTGCACAATAAATGTCAGCTGATCAGTATGGCTAATATCCGTTGTGGAATCAACACTGAAGGAAAAGTACTTGGCCAATTTTAGCTCATCCACAATGTCCTGTTTTATCTTGTCAGCCATGAGTTTGATGAACTCTTCACAGATTGTTGATGATAGATATGATGTTGAGCCATGAACAGCATTCCCATACTTGTCGATGTGACGGCCCAGGAAATGGTCATACTCTGCTAAGAACTCTAAGCAACCAAGGTAGTTGCCATCATTTAAACTGCCAAAGGTTTCACTTGTCCCTATGAGTGCCAGACCTCGTGTAGTCAGAAATTTTATTGCCGAGACAACACGCTTTAACACTTCCGCCCAGTATTTTCGTTCTTTGATATGTTCTTCTGCTCTGTGTTTATCTAGCATTTGAGTCCTTGATAAACGTGTTGTATATATTGTGAGAGCATGTCGGTGCTCAGTGGATCGTTCATGGTCACCAAGTCTGCCAATGTGATCCCATGAATCAAATCCTCTACCGGCTAGTGCAGTTGTGCTGTTTGGAGAAAACAATTTGCACACGAAGCAGAAGACACAGCCAGTCGATGGTGAATAAATCAGCCAGGGCCTTTCGATGCTTTCACCATTCGGAGACACTTGATTGAAGGCTATATCACAGAGTTTCCTAAACACAAAAACAATTCAATATTAATGCATACCCTCCAACATTTATTAATATCAACATTATTTTGCTTTCAAGCCAACAGGCAGGAAGCCTATTATTCTTGTTTGGATGAAAAATTATAATTGTAAAAATTGTAAAGCGGACCAAAAAAATTGAACTCGGGTGATGTACAATACAAATGTTTTTTTCTGTTAACAAATATGCCGTGATGTCTTTGCTATTAAGAAATAATATGAAAATAGGCGAAGCCTAGAAATGAATGAAGAACCTGAGAATACTAAATAACTGAAAAAGATGGAGGGTACTGTGTCATTATGAGGTATTCAAAGAAGCAGACGATCACGCTTGTCGTGAATCTAGTCAGTTTCCAGTATCGCCTCCAGCATGCGATAAACGCAAACTAATTTTTATCTCCGGTTTGTTATCCTAGTTGTCTTTATTGGTTTCTAGTCGACAAAATATATCAGTAAATGAAAATTGATTTTCCTTTTATTTTGGCGAATTTTATTTTTGCAATATGAACCTCGTTAGTTCCATTAAATATGGCGGCCTCCATGCAGTGATGTAGGTAATGACGTAGTCAACGCAATTTCGAAACACGATGGGGTAGAGTTTCTTCTTCATTTTGATTCTTTCTCTTATGTATATACATGTTATGTTTAGAATAAACTTTTCGTTCGTCATGATGATTTTGGAATTTGACACTACTCTATACATCTATCTGTATAATAATATTGCTACGTGTGTGCGGGTAGGTAATGAAATACCTTAGTCGAGATAGAATTGTATAGATTAGCGTGCCCCGAATGTCGTGAAGAAGAAACCTTCATGTATCTAAGTAGGCCAACTGTCCGGTAAGATCGTATATGTGTCTCCATTCGAGGGGTGGAGCTGTGCTAATTAGGTAGGGCTTAAGAATAATCCCCAGTGTGTAATTGCCCTGTGATTTTCCCTATGTTTTATTACAATTAAAAAGCACAACAATTACAACCACCCCAATCGCCGATGGTATGACTGGACATGCCGATCGGCAGAGGAACCCCGCCCAGCCAAACATTCCCGAAGGACGGCTAGGCCAACTCCCGAGCTTCGTCAGTGGGTGTTAAGAATGGCCGTGAGGCCACGCTCTGAAGGACGATTGGTTGGGACGATTCGACGGCGCTGGGTGATTGGTCAAAAGGATGACGTCATCAAGACGCTAGAGAGGAAAAGAGGAGGGACCGACATTTTCTCACTCTCTTGGTCCTAGCTTTCATCATGGACGGTCACAGTTTGGCTCGCTCTCTGTCCTGGGCTTCATAGCAGGCGTTCACAGTTTGTTCACTCTCTTGGTTCTGGTGTTGGTGGCGGACGGTCATTGTTTGGCTACGGATCACTCGGCTGCGGCTGCTTTGGTTCGGGTGTGCTCCTGGAAGGGAAGCAGTTTGTGAGAGAGAAGCAGTGAGAGAAAGCAGTTCGGGACGGTCGGAGCTCGGTGCAGCCAAACGTGCAGGACTGACGGAGGCAATCCTACCCGCTGCCTCGCACAGGCGGCTGGCTGCGATGCGACTTCACGCCATCATGCGTTATCCCACGCAATGACTCGGGACCCATTCAACGACCACCATGGTTCGAGGGCCGTTTGAGGACGCCAGGCTGAGCACCAGCCCATGCACCACACCACATTTTATTTTATCATTCCCTTGTCTATAATTGTGTCTTAGTGGAGGATCCTCATTTAGGAATTATAGTTTTTACCTCACCTTTCATTTTTATTGTCTGTATTATTTTCATTAAATCATTATTAATTTTGTTGCATTTTTAATTTCTTGTCCTGTGTGATTATTTGTTTGTGGGTTTGAGGAATAAACCCCCATCGCGTCCGTCCGTTCAGATAAGGACCTCGTTATCCCTCCCCCGTGCGCGCCAAAGAGATAACAATGCCATATTTTTTGGGTATACGCCTCGGAGTTAAGGCTCGTTTGGTCATCCGTCGCCCTGAGGTCTTCACTACAGGGTCGACGCGACACTATGCTGGTTTGTCCCTCCGTTTGTGTGTAACATTTTGTTCCACCCATAAAACGACATCATCCGGCCACCATGTTGGTCCGATGTGAAGCCAAATACTTCTTCAAAGCTGTCATATTCACAATTGACATACCACCCTCCCTACAAGCTTTCCCTTCAGTGTAAAACGATGAATGGGACTGTTAAAAGAATCATCAAATATCAAAAGATTGTAACTGACTAGTGTCACAAGCCTTTGTAACAGTATAAGCATCATGGTCAGGCCTATGTTAAGTGCAACTCTGATATATGCGAGCTATATAACCACTATACAGTATATCATACAGCATATGCACACAGGCAGTGAACATGTTTTTGCTTCAAACGCAGTATATTTATATCATGTTGTCTCGATTCTCGATGAGATTTAATTTATAAAATCGGTCGTGGTTTCTGGATGTCTTTCCATCCATCCGTCCGGTGGTCCGTCCATTAACCTTTTGCTACTTTTGCTGCTCCTCCCTTATCACCCGACTGATTTTTCTGAAACGTGACACATGAATACAGCACAGTAGCCCACACAATTGCTCTGGCTTCGATTTTTCGATTTCGGATCATGGGGACTCACGGGGATGGGGGAGGGGTAGAGAAGTGGAGGGGAAGGGTGTGGGATTACACTGCAACTCCGGATCCCTGCTCGTCCATTATTTACCAACCGATTGCTCTGAAACTCAATACAGCCCTTCCACTCAATGATCCGCAGCATCGTTCAGTCTTAGAATTTTCATATTTTTTATGCCTCCGCCGACGAAGTCACCGGAGGCATTATGTTTTCAGGTTGTCCGTCCGTCCGTCCGTCCATCAGTGATAGGTTTTCGTTACCGCGATAACTTGAGAACGGCTAAAGGGATCTTAATCAAACTTGGTGCAGGTATGTATAATGAGGTAAAGATGAAATGATTAGATATTGGGGTCACGAGGTCAAAGGCCAAAGGTCAGAGGTCATGTTAGGTAAAAATACTGTTAACGATCAAAGCTGTCCTCATATCGCAGTTCAATAACTTGTGAACCAGTGATGGGATTCTGACCAAATTTGGTAACTTATGTAGAATGATGTAAAGATGAACTGATTAGATCTTTGGGGTCAAGAGGTCAAAGGTCAAAGTCTGTAATAGGTCTATAACTTGAGAACGGATGAAGTGATCTAATTCAAACTTGGTACAGGTATGTATAATGTTGTAAAGATTAACGTTTTTTATTTTGGGGTCAAAGGTCAAATCTGTAATAGGTCTACAACTTGAGAACGGCTGAAGTGATCTAATTCAAACTTGGTGCAGGTATGTATAATATTGTAAAGATTAAGTGATTAGATTTTGGGGTGATTAGATTAGATTAGATTTACCAACCAATTGCGCTGAAACCTGATGCAGCCCTTCTACTCGATGTTACACAGGATCCCTCAATCTTGGATTTTTTGATTTCGGATCATGTGGTCTTCCAAGGAATAATGGGGATCCTAGGAGGGGTTTCCCCAAATCAGCAGAGGTCTAAACTACAACCTCAAGAGATGACCGTCAGCACACTTAGGGCTATTTATTACTTGCAAAATCGAAGATTTAAAAAGTATATTGGTTGGTTGAGTTTGTTATTCTGTCTGTTTGTCTGTCACTCACTTACAGGTCAAAATTCTAAACCGATTGTAATGAAACATCACCAAGTTGTAGAGGTCATCACAATTGAGAAGCCTATTGATCTTGAGGTTAAAGGTCATCTGGAGGTCAAATTTCTAAAATCGCCATTTTTCATCCAATTGACTTGAAAATTGAACAGCAATTACATAGTGCATCATTGAATTGTGAAACCAACTATTTTTGAGATCAAAAGGTCAAAGGTCAACTCAAGGTCAAACTTTCAATATCCATTTTCATCTCAAAAATCACCAATTTTAATCCGATTGACCCAAGCTTTGATTAGGATCGGCAATTTTAGCCTTCATGAAATGAGACCAGATAACATCTGTTCGCTCGTCTAACATAACCGGTGTGGCTTCCAGCTAACCAATAGGGTGGGGAGAAAGTGGAGGGGCAGAGCATCTTGAGAGGTTTTGTGCATGGCCTGACGTAAAGGATGCTCAGTTTCTCCCGATGGACATCACATACATTGATACATATTATTATCAGTCAGCCTTGGAAACACCATGCTGACATTTTATAGCTTGGTGAAGATTCTAACCCAGGGTAGATAGCTTGGAAGTGAGTGCATATACCTCTAAGCTATTGTACACTCTTTCTCTGACAAAGAAGTACTATTATGTGTGGTCACCTAGTAACGGTCAAATAGCAAACCAGGGGTTCCCAACCTTTTTTGTGTTATGGCCCCCTTGGCTCCCAGAGCACATCCCCAGCACCCCCTCCCTTTCGCGAGGGTCAAGCGGCGGAGCACATGTAAGCAGGCTAGGGGGGTCTGGGGGCATTCCCCCTAGAAAATTTTTGATTTCTAGATGCTCTGTGGTGCATTCTGAGAGGTGTTTTTTTTCCTTTAATTGGCTATTTTGTTTGTATGAGAATTGGTAAATTATTACACAGAAAATGAGGAATTCCAAGTAGCCAACATGAACATTTAGTTCCATAGTTTTTTTTCTGTTCCTTACTGGCTCCCAACTACATCGTTTTTGGAAGAAGCAAACAAAGCAACGTCACTCGAATGATGCATGTTTGATATGAGATTTTAATATTATCAGTAGCAACACTATGGACAGCATAAAATAGAACTGTCACACAAGAAAACAGTATGAAAAGGTTCCAAGTCAAGAATATGTGAAAACTAAAAACCTCTGTTGTGTCTGTATTTAACGCAGTGTGTTATACTCTCACAAAAAGAAACTAAATTCGACAACAACTCAGGTAATCAAAACTAGGGACGCGGTGCATGCACCGTAAAAGTGAATTAAAAACTCAGTGGGATGGCTGAAATTGCATTTTAGCTACCAATTGGGGTATCTGTGGTTGAGTCACAGTCAGGGGACTCCGGGCACAGCGGAAGTCATCTTCCACATGGAGCCGATTATGCGGTTTCGATTTGATATTCAACAGCGTGGAAAACCCCACTTCGCAGAGATAGGTAGACGAGAATGGCAGAAGCACCCGGATAGCTATCTGGCTGATATTAGAGTAGCGACCCATTCCCACCCAAAACTCCGTCAAGCTCTTCTCTTCGAATGTGTCTTTGGCAAATAAATCGTTTTGGAGATCCAGGAATTCATCTTGCATTGCCTCCGGCATTCTCTCCACGCAAAGGTTGACGGAAAAAGGATTCCTCACAATTTTTGCCTCATTGTTGTCTAAATCAGATATTCACTGAGATTGCACAAAAATTACAATGTAAAATTAGAAGTGTGATCATCTCGCAAAAGATTACCTGTAACATTCAACAAATACCAATATCATTGAGGATACCGTAATATTAATTATGTCCTTACAAACACTCAACAAAAAAGAATGAAACTAATCCTTGGAAACAAAGTGAATGAGGTTATCCTTAGAAAATACCCATCAAACTGATAAAACAACCCTACATATGAACACATACAAACAAATTTTTCAGTCACTAAAGTATTTCCAATTTCATTACTTCTTTGCATGCGAATGTAGCGTGAATAACATCGAACGAGCCTGATAGTGTAGGCCTGTACAATACAAGCTATAGGATCGCCCAAACGAGCTGAATACACGCGGCAAATGGCGGTCTTTCCATTGCTATTCATAGTAGTAATTTCGGACATATTTTTAAAATCTTCTCAAATCAGGAGCAAAACAAGGGAGTGGCAACATATCAGATCAGTTTTACAATATTATTTTAAATGTTTAAATGTGAAAAAATGGTGGTTTGATTTGAGGCCCGAAGAAAATGAACAATTTTAGTGGTCAACCCATGGTCTAAATGAAGAAATTAAGCTGAAAAAAACAATAGAATACATTGTAAATGCTTATATCATAACAACGTGCAATTGTCAGGATTGGCAACATTCATATTTGGATTCAGCACCCTCAAGTAGCCTTAGTAACCATTTTTCATGTGGTTTGAGAAGAGGCCCCAGGAAAATGAAAAACTAGACATATATTTCAATCCCATCACCTGGTGTTGGCCTAATGGTTATGGCGGCGGGCTTTGGATCCTAAAGTCCTGAGTTCGAATCCCATTTAATTAACGCCAGTTGGGGTTGACTCCGCCTGTCATCCTTCCAAGGTCGGCAAAATGAGTACCAGATAACTGGTTATGGAGAGGCATTGCATCAGCGGCAGACGCGCCCACAGAAAAATGATGCAACCAGCAGCCGGGTGGCTGCACACGAACCACCCATTTCAATCCCACCCCATCGTCTATTTCTGATGCTTAAAAGCGGTGTATAATCAGAAATACTGTTTGATAGGGCGATATATTACTGTTATATGGATAAAATGGAAATGTTAAAAAAAAAAAGTATTGAATATAGCAAGCGTTTTCTGAACCTAATCGATATGAGAAACGGGATTGGATGAGACTCACTATTATTATAAGTCCAGACGAAGAAGAAGAAGGAAAGGCCTTTGTTTCAAGCCCATGTATCCTCACCTTACTCAACTATATCATACTGTTTGCAGATTACCTAAATGCTGATTGATAAAAAGATGGCGAGCAGACATATGGTGTATAAATCCCCAATAGGACAATTTTTGATGGACGGATGGACGCACACAGGCACACCAACACCGACACTGAACTTCTTTTACAGAGTCGTAGCCAAAAATGTTGGTGTGGCAGACACGAAAGCTCACTGGCGTGAGGGCATCATTCCACGCACCAAGTGGGCGGTGGCCGCGGGATATACACCGGGCGCGCAGCCCGGAGCGCGCCAGTGCTACAGTGAACTCTTTTAATAAAGACACTTAAACTTACCGCGTTGTCCGATTCCTTCTTATTGTACAAGTAAGCACGTGTAGCACCGCACTTCATTTGGTGACCCTCCGACGTTGGATCAGCCGTCGCTGACCGACCGAATACGCCATCGCAATGGCAAACAACGCGGTTACGATCAAACTCCCCGAGTTCTGGGAGACGCAAGCTGAAGTATGGTTCCTGCAGGCGGAAGCCCAGTTCCGACTTCGAGGCATCACGGTGGACGAGACCAGGTACTGCCACGTGGTCGCCTCCCTCGGGCCCGGCACGTCCGGCCGCGTCGTGTCGGTCCTGAGGAACCCACCGGCCGACGGCAGGTACGAGGCGATCAAGCGTCTCCTCCTCACCACGTTCGGCCTCACGGTGGACGCACGGGCCGACCGCCTCCTGGACCTCCCCGAGCTCAGTGACACGCGACCGTCGGTCTGCATGGACCATATGCTGTCGTTGTTGGGCGACGAAACCCCGGACGCTCTATTCCGGGCGTTGTTTTGACGCCAGCTGCCGGCACGAGTCCGCCTCGCGTTGGCCGGTTCTGCGACGACGGAACCCCGGGCTCTCGCTGCCGAGGCCGACAGGTTCTTCGCGGCTTTGGACACCCAGGCGAGTTTTGGCGCGGCCGTCGCGGCTATCGGGGCTGATGCTGATGCTGACCCTAATGCTGATGCACCACACCTCGTGGATCTCGAGGCTGATGCGCATTTCGTGTCCGCCGCCACGCCCCACCCACCGCCGTCGCCGCGGACAAAAACTGCGGCCTCCGCCGCCTTCACCGCAAACATGGTGTTTTTTCCACGCCCAGTTCGGCCACAAGGCTCGGCAATGTCGCCCGCCATGCTCATTCGGTAGGTCGGGAAACGCCCGGGCCGGCCCTCGGTAGTGGCACTGAGCGCCGGCCGTGCAAACAGCCTACTGTTCATCACGGACACCTTATCCGGGTGCCGTTACCTGTGCGACACGGGAGCACAGGTGAGTGTCGTTCCCGCCGGTACGTCCGACAAGCAGTCCATGGGCCGGGGCCCCGCGCTGCTTGCCGCCAACGGTACGTCCATTCGCACGTACGGAAAACGCTGCCTTTCTCTGCGGTTCGGAGGGCAGGTTTTCCGGTGGTCGTTCGTCACTGCCGACGTGCCTATGGCACTGCTCGGCGCGGAATTCCTCTGTGCCAATGGCCTGTTGGTCGACGTAAAGCACAGAAGGCTTGTCCAGGCTGAGACGTTCAGCTCGCTCACGTGCGCGCTGCCCGCCTCGTTGAGCAGCTCCCGGAGCGGCTCATCGAGCGGCTCGCCGAGCGGCTTGCTGAGCGGTTCGGTTCCGGTCAGGTTCATCTGTACGCTTCCGGCAGCGAACGAATTCACCCGCCTCCTCGCGGGTTTCCCGGCCCTCACGCGGCCCACCTTCTCGGCGGGGGCCGTCAAGCACGGGGTGGAACACCACATCCCCACCGCCGGGCCACCGGTCTACGCCCGGGCACGCCGCCTCAAGCCGACGAAGCTCGCCGTAGCTAAAGCGGCGTTCGCTACGCTGGAGCGGCTCGGCATCGTGCGGCGCTCCGAGAGTGCTTGGGCGTCGCCGCTTCACATCGTGCCAAAGCCCGGCGGGGGATGGCGACCGTGCGGGGACTACCGGCGCCTCAACGGCGCCACCACCCCTGACCGCTACCCCGTCCCCCACATCCAGGACTTCTCCGCCCGGTTGGCGGGCATGTCCTTCTTTTCGAAGGTGGACCTCATACGCGGCGACCATCAGGTCCCCGTCAGGCCGGAGGACATCCCGAAGACGGCGGTCATCACGCCGTTCGGGCTTTTCGAATTTCTTCGGATGCCCTTCGGTTTGCAGAATGTGGCTCAGGCGTTCCAGCGACTAATGGACAGCGTCTTGCGCGACTTGGATTTCGTCTACGTCTACCTGGACGACATCCTCGTCGCCAGCGCGTCCCGCGAAGAGCACCTTCACCATCTCCGCACGCTCTTCGAACGTCTGGGCCAGCATGGCCTGATCGTGAACCCCGCCAAGTGCCGGTTCGGCGTCGCTGACATCGACTTTTTGGGGCACCGCGTCACCAGGCACGGGGCCGTCCCCCTACCGGCCAAGGTGGAGGCGGTGAAGGAGTTTCCGCACCCCAGCACGATCAAGGGGCTCCAGGTGTTCCTGGGCATGGTGAACTTTTACCATCGGTTCCTGCCCCGCATCGCCCAGTTCCTCCGCCCCTTGCACGAGGCCCTCCGGGGGAAGCCGGGCAAAAGTGACGTTACCTGGACGGAGCAGATGGACGCGGCGTTCGTCGGCGCGAAGCCCGCCTTGGCCAACGCCACAATGCTCGTGCACCCGGCGCCCGATGCACCGATCGCCCTCACCACCGACGCCTCGGACTACGCGGTGGGCGCGGTGCATGAGCAATGGGTGCGTGGTGCTTGGCAACCGCTGGCGTTCTTCAGCCGGCAGCTTCGCCCGCCCGAACGCCGCTATAGTACCTTCGACCGCAAGTTGCTCGGGCTTCACCTGGCGGTCAGGCACTTCCGCCATCTGCTCGAGGGCCGTGCGTTCACGGCCTTCGTAGACCACAAGCCACTGGTCTTCACGATGGGCAAGAGCGCCGAGCCGTGGTCGGCCCGGCAGCAGCGTCACCTCTCGGCCGTGTCCGAATATACAACGGACATCCGGCACGTCGCGGGGAAGGACAACTCGGTGGCGGATTGCCTTTCCCGGTCCGTCGCCCACGCAGTCCACCTTGGCATCGACTATGCCCGGATGGCGGCGGACCAGGCCGCCGACCCCGGCGTCCAGGCTTTGCGGACCGCCATCACGGGCCTCCGCGTCACCGACGTGCCGTTCGACGGCACGGCCCTCTTGTGTGACGTCTCCCTCGGGCGGCCTCGCCCCATCGTGCCCGTGGGCTGGCAGCGCCAGGTTTTTGACGCCATCCACAGCCTCTCCCACCTGGGCACGAAGGCCTCCCAGAGGTTGGTCGCCGACAAGTTTGTCTGGCATGGCCTCCGGAAGGCCGTCCGCGGCTGGACCAGGACGTACCTCGCGTGCCAGCGCGCGAAGGTGCACCGGCACACCCAGGCCCCATTGGCCCCGTTCACGGTGCCGGAACGAAGGTTCGACCACGTACACGTGGACCTGGTGGGACCTCTGCCCCCCTCGCGGGGTTTCACCCATGTCCTGACCATGGTGGACCACACCACCAGGTGGCCGGAGGCCATGCCTTTGGCGGCGACGACGGCGGCGGACGTCGCACAGGCGTTCATCGCCACCTGGGTCGCCCGGTTCGGCACCCCCTCGGACATCTCGTCCCACCGTGGCCCCCAGTTCACCTCGGAGCTCTGGGGGGCGGTCGCGCGGGGGCTTGGGTCCAGCTGCACCGAACCACGGCCTACCACCCCCAGGCCAACGGCCTGTGCGAGGGGTTCAACCGCTCGTTGAAGGTCGCGCTCCGGGCCACCTTCCGCGACGGCGGCTGGGTCGACAGGCTCCCCTGGGTCCTGCTGGTCCTCCGGACGGCGCCCAAGGACGATCTGCACGCATCCGCGGCGGAGTTGGTCTTCGGACAACCGCTGCGGGTGCCGGGCGAGTTCCTCCCCGACCCCACGGCGCCATGGTCCGCGGCGCAGGAGCGCCCCGCGCTGCAGGAGACAGCCCGGAGGTTCGCCCCGGTGCCGACGGCGCACCACGAGCACCCGCCTACGCACGTCACCCCGGAGCTTCGCACCGCGGAGTACGTCTTCGTCCGGCACGACGCCCACCGGACACCACTGCGGCCCCCGTACGACGGGCCTTTCCGCGTGCTGGAGACCGGGGCAAAGCACTTCACCTTGGACATTGGCGGTACTCCCGACCGCGTCTCGGTGGATCGCCTCAAGCCGGCCCACCTCGACGTGGACCACCCACCGCCGGTGGATCGGCCCCCGCGTCGGGGCCGCCCCCCTGCGGGCGGACCCCCGGCACCACCCAGCCCCGCCGGCACGCCGCCCCCCGGTCCTGCGCCCATCCCGGGTGCAGCCGGAGGCATCCCAGCTGGCATCCCTGCACCCCGGACGCCGCCGGTCGCCAGAGGGCGCTTCGGCCGGGTCATCCGTTTGCCCCGCAAACTGGCCCTCCAGGTGCGCGGGAATTCTGGGGGGGCACGTGTGGCGGACACGAAAGCTCACTGGCGTGAGGGAATGATTCCACGCACCAAGTGGGCGGCGGCCACGCCCAAGGGGTAGGCGTGGCAGCGGGATATACACCGGGTGCGCAGCCCGGAGCGCGCCAGTGCTACAGTGAACTCTTTTAATAAAGACACTTAAACTTACCGCGTTGTCCACTTCCTTCTTATTGTACAAGTAAGCGCGCGTAGCACCGCGCTTCATTGGCACCCTTACACATTTTTCAAATAATGCACCATTTCTTCCAGAAAATTGTTGAAATTAAAACATCTTTTGGTATCCACAAATGTATTTCTTTGGATTGCATTGGAACAAAACAAAACTAGAATCCGGGTACTCGGTAGAGCGCATACCTTCGCCGCAGCTACTGTTCTGTACTTGGCATGGGAGTGTATGCGATGTGAAACTTTATGTGAAATGCGATCGATTTTTAAAAATCAGAATTTGAGCAAATCTGTTTCATTCGTCTGTTAATATGCCTCCCCGATTGACAAATCTGCAATTTGAATTTCATTTGAGGTTGAAATGATTGCGGGAGATCGCGTTATAGTGATGACGTCTTGGATGGACATCCTCTTCTTCAGTCGCTCATAACTTTGAGTGAAATACGATCGAGTTAAAAATAGTCAGAATTTGAGCAAATCTGTTTCATTCGTTTGTTAATATGCCTCATCTCTTGACAAATCTGCAATTATAATTTTTTTTGAGGTTGAAATGATCGCGGGAGATTGCGTTATAGTGATGACGTCCTGGATGGACATCTTCTTCTTCAGTCGCGCATAACTTTGAGTGAAATACGATCGAGTTAAAAATAGTCAGAATTTGAGCAAATCTGTTTCATTCGTTTGTTAATATGCCTCATCTATTGTCAAATCTGCAATTATAATTTTTTTTGAGGTTGAAATGATCGCGGGAGATCGCGTTATAGTGATGACGTCCTGGATAGACATCTTCTTCTTCAGTCGCTCATAACTTTGAGTGAAATACGATCGAGTTAAAAATAGTCAGAATTTGAGCAAATCTGTTTCCCAAAATCTAATCAAATGTGTCCCGTATAATAACCAATCATCCCACCAAATTTCATGCAATTCGGTTGAATACTTTTTGAGTTATGCGATTAACATACACACACACAGACATACAAATAAATACACAGCGATCAAAACATAACCTTCCGCTTTTGCGAAGGTAAAAAGCTGAAAAATTACTAAATCTTAGCTTATTCCACAAAGAAATCCTAAAATGGCCCGGACAATATTATTGGCACCTTTTAGAAGTTGTTAGAAATGATTAGATTTCAAGCAGGTGATTTTTTTTTTGTGTGTACAAGATCGAGGCTCGTGTAAGACCTAACATTAATCGCACAAAAAAAACGGATACAAAAAAAAACATAATAAAGGGAGCAGGAGACAAGATGGGGAGAGAGAGAGGGAAGCACACAAGTACAACAATAGAGAACAGGGACATCGGGAGATCTGTGGGAGGGGGAGGGCTTGGGGGGAAGAGGCATGGGAAGGGGAGAGGGGATGGGAAAGATATAAATAGGATAAATAGGTGGGAAAGGTATAGGATGCCTAGTCGGCGACTGGCTTTGGAGGCCAGCTTGGAAATGTGGTTTTCCCAGGAAAGATCATGGCAGATAGTGAGACCCAAAAGCTTCAGTGACAGAACTTCTTGGAGAAGATTGTTGAGAAAGTAGATGGGAGGGTTGTGCAGTCGGTCTTTTCGGAGAGACATAGTAAGAGTGTCAGATTTGTCAGGATTGAAAGACATGTTCCACTTGTTTGACCAGTCTGTGATTTTTTCAAGGTCTGCAGAGAGTGAGGAGGCTGCAGACTGCCGATGAGGTATGGATGAGGTATGGAGCGGCAGAGAGTGGAGTCATCAGCAAAGAGATAGAGAGGGTTTTCCAGAGAGTCGGAGAGATCATTGATGAAGACCAGAAAAAGCACAGGGCCCAGAACACTGCCTAGGGGAACTCCAGCCTGAACAGGAAGGGGAGATGAGAGAAATCCATTCAGGGCCACACATTGACTACGACCAGAGAGGAAGTCTGCAAGCCATGTGTGGAGATTTCCATGGATACCATAGGGCATCGGAGGTGAGTTTGGTGAGCATAGCAGGATGCCAGACCATATCGAAGGCACGCAATATGTCAAGGGAGACAGTTCTGATTTCCTGTTTGGCATTGAGGACCTCCATCCAATGTTGAAACAGCAGAAGCAGCATGTCCAGTGTAGAATGACCTGGTCTGAATCCAAATTGATGATCCGAGATCAAGCCATTGGAGAAGAGGAAGGATTTGATATCCGAAGCAGTGAGGGATTCCATGACTTTGCTGATAATTGGGAGCAGGCTGATTGGTCTGTAGTTGGAAAGATCTGTTTTTGCACCTTTTTTGTTGAAGCAGTAATGTTGGCTGATTTTCAAGCTGATGGTAGATGACCTTGACCAAAAGAGAGGGTGAAGAGAACGGAGAGAGGGTGTGAAAGAGCGGCAGAGCATGATTTTAGGACCTGTTGGCTGATGCCGTCTGGTTCAGTTGCAGAATCAGAGTGGATGTTTTGACAGAACAGAGAAGGACACAGAGTCCAGGAGCAGCTGGGTTTGACTGGGTACGGTGGGTACAGATAGATATGTGTTTGGGACACAAGATTTTGTGGCAACCACAGAGTTAAGGCATTCAGCTTTTTCACGTGCGGAGTCAGCTGTGTAGCAATTTGAGGTAAGGGAGGAGATGGAGTGGGAACAAACACCAGAAACAGATTTGACCAGACACCAACAGGATTTGGGAGAGGGAGACAGGTTTGAGAGTTCAGTCTTGAGAGTGGAGAGATAGTGTTTACTGGCTCTCCTGAGGGTAGACACACACTTGTTCTGGGCTTTGTGAAAGGAAATGAGATTGCCTTCCAGGAGGCTAAGGCAATTTGTTTCAGGGCAATTGCCTCACCACAAGATTCCGTGTGTCATGGACGGGAGGAAGGGTATGACAACTGATTCTCCTTAATATTGGAAATGAACTCACCTGCGGTAAGTTGCAGGTGCCTGCAATATAAAAATCACTCATTGAACCAGTTTGAATGGAGAATAGGAGTCATTCTGCTGTTTTGTGACACCGTGTGTACTGCAATGAGCATGAAGAAAAGAAAGAAAACCAAAGAATTGTCTGATGAGGTCAGACACAAGATTTTAGCCGAGCATGGACAATCTAAAGGCAACAAGTCCATCTCCAGAGACCTTGATGTTCCTGTGTCCACCATACGCAATGTTATCAGGAAGTTTAATGCCCATGGCACAGTAGCCAACCTCCTTGGACGTGGCCGCAAGAGAAAACCTGATCGAAGATTGCAGCGAAAGATTGTTCGAATGCTGGAGAAAGCATCTCGGTCAACTGCCAAACATATTCAAGATGACCTTCACACACAAGGTACGACAGTTTCAACTCGCACCATCCGTCGCCAACTCAATTAAAAGGGGGTTCTATGGTAGAAGACCCAGGAGGACCGCACTGCTGAGTAAGCACGACTCAAGTTTTCCAAAACACACCTGAACAAGCCAAAATCCTTCTGGGAGAATGTCCTATGGACAGATGAGACCAAATTAGAGCTTTCTGGTAAAGCACATCATCTCTATGTTACAGAAAACAAAATGAAGCCTTGAAAGAAAAGAACACCCTCCCTACAGTCAAACATGGAGGAGGTTCAGTGATTTTTGGGGTTGCTGTGCTGCCTCTGGCACTGGGTGCCTTGAATGTGTGCATGTCATCATGAAATCAGGAGATTACCAAGGCATTTTGGAGCGCATGTTCAACCCAGTGTCAAAGCTGGGCCTCTGTCGAAGGTCATGGGTCTTGCAGTAGGACAATGGCCCCAAACACACTACAAAAAGCACCCAGGAATGGTTCAAGACAAAACACTGGACTGTTCTGAAGTGGCCAGCAATGAGTCCAAATCTAAATCCCATTGAACACCTGTGGGGAGATCTGAAAACAGCAGTTGGGAGAATGCACCCTTCAAATCTGGGAGAACTGGAGCAGTTTGCACAAAAGAGTGGGCCAAACTGCCAGTCGAGAGGTGTAGGAAGCTCATTCATGGCTATAGGAAATGCATGACTGCAGTTATTTTGTGCATAGGCTGTGCTACCAAATATTAAGTCTAGGGTGTGAATAATTTTGTCAATGCCATATCTTTTTATTTTCTGATTTAAAAGGATATATTCAGTCTTGAATCAAAAACAAAGGTTCTGTAATATTAACAGTGAAAAACTGAAATAAAGAATTGTGGAGAACAAACACTTTTGTCAATTTCAACTTATTTTTAGAGAAAATTGTGAGTCATTTGAAAAAGTGCAAGGGTGCCAATATTTTTGGCCACGACTGTATTATAAATAAATAACTTAAAATAAATAACTTACTATATATAGTTTGGCCTGCTGATGCTGAATGGGCCATTAAAGTACCATATTGTTGCGGATCCCAGGTTCGTCGACGTACAAAGGGGGGGTTTATGCCCCGTTTCCCCTCGAACTCCGGTTCCACTGAGGCCGCCGACCATGACCAACTAAGCTCGTGATTGACGGATTGCTAAGCAATTCCGATCGCCAACCTCCAAGCCACCCGCCGAAGAGTTTGCTGGTCAAATATTCCCAAATACCTTCAAGACACGCAACCGAAGAAACTGGGGATCGGACCCTCGCTTTCACACACCTTATTGTGTGCCAAGCGGATTTGCACAGTGTGGAAAGAGGCGTTACCTCACGTGATTTACGGACCTGATTCAAGCCAAATTTGGTCTCGGGTGATGCTACGCCAATGGAGAAAAGACGTATCCGAACAGGTTTGAATGTAACAAAAATATACAGCCTTTTATTTTGAAGGCACAGATAAAAAGAGACGAAGATGTAAGCTTATCAATTCCTTACCTATCATGAACCCCACAGGCGCCTTCACACTCTCACACATACAGAATGACACATGGGTTGTTCTCGTACCGATCGATGTACGTGCTCGGATTGCCTCGCTGGTGGCCGCGGCTGTGCACAGCGCGCAGTTCGATCCTCGATCCGGACGTGCAGCCTGGACGAGGTATCTGGATGACGAACTTCAGCACACGTAGATGAACTTCAGCGCAGGTTGATGAACTTCAGCGCAGGTTGTGCGAGATTCAGCGCAGGTGGGACGACCAGCTTCAAGATGGGTCGCGGGAGGGGCCAACGCTTGCAGGTCCACCGGATCAGAGCGAGAGATCGGCGAAGCACAAAGCAAGAGAGGTCGTCGACAAAGGACAAAGGCAATAGGGTCCGGGCAAGAGGAAGAGTCCAGAGATCGGCGAAGAGTGAAGGGTGTCGGGCGTTGACGCAAAAAGCAAGAGAGATCTCGTGGCGCAACAAAATCCCAAAAGCAAGAGAATGAAAATGCGATGGGCGGGGGTTTTATCACACCCGCCAACGCCTCCAAAATGTCCCACAGCCTCCCATTGGCTGAGGTTTGTCGCATGCTGGCCTTCAATCCCTCCTCACCCAATGAAGGTTTCAGTCCTTCCCCCTTTCATTCGGGAAGGTTTCACACCCCATTGGTCACTTGCTGGTGGTGTTCCCGACCCGTCCTTGGTCACATGGGCCTGTTCTTTTGGCCACGCCTTCCTGCTCATTAGTAATGACTTCCCTTAACCACACGGAGGTTTGAAATCCTGCCTACCTTCAACGCATATTGGTTTTGATTACTACACAATGGGAAAGGACTAATCTTTACATTCAATAAGAAATAACTAACTACTGCAGGCTACATGTTGTCGTGCAATGAACTATAAAGTCGTGTCGTGTCGACGTGTCGTGTGGTGTAATTAACCTTTATGGCAAAACCACAACAATATTGTCGTGCAACCGCCGAAATTAATATCAGGCGGTCGCGGATGCCGATCACGAAGGCTTTAACTCCGAGGCGGAAACTCAATGGCGGATTCCAAAACCTAAAGCCCCTAAGCACGCGGAATGGAGGGAAGCGGCGAGATTCCCCGCAGCCTTATCTATTGAAATCAACCACCCGGTAAACTGCGTTATACAAAATGATGCAAGGGTTTATTGAGGAAAAGCAAAGATAGTGAAAGCACGCGCCGGTAATAAAATAAGGTACTAAATTGGGATCCCACGCACAACAGATTTCAAACACGAGACGAGGGAGATGAATACGAAAATAACACGTCTTTTATGTAAAGTGTATTCGCGAATACGGCCTTATCTCGTCCTTGTCGTCTTGGTGGCTGCCGTCCAACACCCGGCTCCTTTCGTCCCGCGGCACGCCTCGCTCCAAGTCCCAAAGCCCCGAGCACCGAGCACCAAGCACCGATCACCACGAGGTCCCACAGCAGGCTAGCGCGAATCCACACAGCAAAAAGGAGCGAGCTCCAACCACCTCGACAGTGATCTTCCACACGACAGCCAACTCAACCAGGGCCAGGACTCTGCTCACAAGCCAACTCAGGATCGCACCGGGACTCTCTCAAGCTGTGAACTGCGAACCGTGAACTCAAAAACCTTCTCACTGCCAGGAATGTCACTCAACTGCCAGTCCTACTCCATCATAACTGCCCGAAAATGGCCTCGGTCCTCGTTAATATCCCCGGCCGATGACGTCAGCTTTGGCGCACTGTCATTGCCCATAGGGCAAAGCCATCTAGAACAGTTTTTGTCTGTCCTCTCAAATGTTCACCAATCAGAGCTGAGGATCTGGTCACATGACAGGGGTGATGTGATGTCATTATGGCGGTACGACAGTCAACTCCACACACCACCATTTTGATTCCTTTGTCGCCGAACATATCGTTGAACCTCTCATGTATCACAATCTGCATGCTCTACCTTGACGTTTTTCATTCAGTTTGAAACACAAACAAACACGTGAAACACATGAAGTAAAACACGTGAAAATAAGGATCTTTTATAACACTCGATTGTTATCGTGGCTGTGGCTGTTGTTGTTTGTGGGTCCCTTCTGTGTCGTTTTATTTTTTTCCCTATTGCTTCGCAAAATATCACTACTGTATATATAATTTTGTATGCTTGTTACGTGTCCTTCTAAAGGGTTTCTACTGTCGTAGAATAATAAATGTTTCCGTTCAAACTGCTGTGTGAATGAACCATACATTAGCGCTTCTTCCTCTTCTTCCCACTCGCAAAGAGGCTTTTAAAACTGGCAAATTCGTGATTAAACGATTTTTTTTGCGGGGCGTAGATGTTTGGTTCCTGTGTTTACAGCGTTTGTCTCTCCATATGTATGTATGCCCATCACATATTTATCCTACATATTGGGTGAGTTTTATCACCGACAATTACGCTTCTGAAAGGTAGAATGTACTGCCATTTGGCTTTGCCAGTTAGGTTTGTTTCAATACCCTTTAGGGAACATTCACATATTACATCATACATCTGGATGGGGCAAATTATCACACTTGATGATTGGGAGGGAACTGAAATTATGACAATAGGGTGATAATATATGATGGGGAGGGGAGGTACATGCCCCCCAGATCATAAACAGTCACGTGAAAAAGTAAGTACACCCCATGTAAAGTTTTGACTTTTTCAACATATTTCAACATACAGCTATTTGATCTTCATTTCAACAATATTGATAGATAAAGGTGATATAATATAACAAATATCATGAAACATTTACATTTTGTAGTCCACTGTATAAAATAATTTAAATAAACATAAATGCAAATTTCGCATGTGGAAAAAGTAAGTACACCCTTGGCTCTAATAGGTGGTATTGCCCCCTTTGGCAGAAACAACCTCAAGTAGGCGTTTCTTATAACTGTCTCCCAGTCTCTGACATCGACTGGGAGAAATTTTTGCCCACTCCTCCAAGCAGAATTCTTTCAGCTGTGCGATGTTTGAGGGGTTTCTGGCATGCACAGCTCGTTTCAAATCCCCCAAAACATCTCGATGGGATTTAGATCCGGGCTTTGACTTGGCAATTCCAGAACCCTCCATTTCTTTCTTTTCAGCCATTCCTTGGAGGATTTACTGGTATGTTTAGGGTCATTGTCATATTGCAAGGTCCACTTTCGGTTGAGCTTCAAGGTTCCGACAGATGGCCTCACATTATCCTCAAGCACCCTCTGGAACAATGAAGAATTCATAGTGGATTCTATGATCGTGAGTTGCCCAGGCCTGATGCAGCAAAGCTGCCCGCAAACTATAATATTTCCACCACCATGCTTTACAGTTGGTATCAGGTTCTTGTGGGCAAATGCTGTCTTTGGTTTTCGCCAAACATGTCTTCTGGTACTGTGGCCAAATAGCTCCACCTTTGACTCATCTGTCCAGAGCACCTTGTTCCAGAAGTGCTGGGCTTTGCCTAGGTGTTCATTGGCAAACTTTAGTCTTGCCCTGATGTTCTTTCTGGACAGCAAAGGTTTCCTCCTGGCACACCTCCCATGCAGATCTAATTAGTGCAGCCTCTTGCTAATGGTAGACTCGTGCACTTTGACATCAACAGTGGCAAGAGCTTCCTGTAGGTCCCATGATGACATTCTGGGGTTCTTTGAGACTTCTTTCAGCATCTTGCGGTCTTGCTCTCGGGCTGAACTTGCTGAGGCGGCCTGGCCTGAACAAGTTGGCAGTTGTTTGGAATCTTCGCCACTTGTAGATGATCTTCCGGACAGTTGAATGATTGATTTCAAATTGTTTGGAGATCTTTTTAAATCCCTTCCCAGACTCGTAGACATCTATAACCTTCTATCTGAAGGCCTCGGAGAGCTCTTTTGATCTCGGCATGGTGATGCCGCACACTTCAACAACAAAGAGCAAACCAAACTAAATTTCTGAGGTTTAAATAAGACAGGTTCCTCCAAGATCCTCTCTAATGATGTTCTAATCATTTGCACCTGAGCTGGTGCATCTGATTCTAATTTTAGGTATTTGAAGTAGTGATAAATGTAGGGGTGTACTTACTTTTACTTTTTCCACATGCGAAATTTGCATTTATGTTTATTTAAATTATACAATGGACTACAAAATGTAAATGTTTCATGATATTTGTTACATGATATCACCTTTATCTCTCAATATTGTTGAAATGAAGATCAAATAGCTGTATGTTGAAATATGTTGAAAAAATCAAAACCTTACATGGGGTGTACTTACTTTTTCACGTGACTGTATCATTAAAACTTTGATTAAGGGCTCTTCAAACATTGAAGCATTTCTTATGACTGCCTCCAACCACCCTAAGCCTGGTGTTGGCTTAACAGTTAGGGTGAAGGGCCTGGGATCCTAGGACTGCTGAGTTTGAATCCTGGCCAGCTGTTGAATGAATACCAGGTGGGGTTGACACAGCCTGTCATCCTTCTGATGTCAGCAAAATGAGCACCAACTCACTGGGTCCTCTCTCAAGGAGGTTGGTGGCAGGATTTGCACTCTGGCCACCGTAAAACACCTCATTCCGTAATACACACAGTGGTGTGTGTCGGGATGGTGCTGAGGTCACTTTAATAGTGTTGACTAACTGACCAACATATAGAATAAACCAGTACCTCAATGCAATCTCTTCACTTACATGGTGACAGACAGCTTAGAGACTTGGACTACTTCAAAATATTTTAATACTTACATTATTTGCTAACTGGTATCTCCACCCAGGTCATACTATCCTCTTCCACTAAAGTATCAAACAAGCTGAACTCCACTGAACTCCACTTCCCAACTCCACTCGACTCAACTGAGGTGGGGGGCTCGGAGCAGGGTTTTATGGCTTCGCCCCTGCCTTACTCGAATGTTCCAAACCCCACCTCTCATCGTCGTGGTTAGCCACTCCCCCCGAGCCCTGATTGGCGGCTCGTTGCTTACCGGCCACTCCCTCCTGCAGCGCCTCCCTTCGGCCTCGCCAGACTTGTTCAGGCCTGCCACGTGGCATGCTATCGCCAAAAGACCGCCCTACTCACGGGCCTGCTCAACGCAAAAGTAACACAGGAAGGGACTATGCTTACATTCACGAAGAAATAACTGAACTATCGCGAGGCTTCATGTTGTGGTGCGTCTACCTACGAGGGGGAATTATCCTTTATTCCAAAACCACAACAATATATACTAGCTTGGCTCGGCTCGCTGTGCTCGCCTCGCTAAGCGTCGATACTGAGGAACGGGCTTATTTTTGCTGAGGCTAATGACTGTACCTGAGTTGCTGTGTTGTCATGATTTTCACCAATCATAATACAAACAATTACTTTGCACAAATGTATTTGTTGTGTTTGTGATATTACATTTTTATAGGCAATTTAGGTTGAAGATTTAGGTTGAATGTTTTTTTTTCAGGAAATAACCCCTCAGCACATACATAGGGGAGGGGTAGGTGCAGACTGGAAGTTTGGGACGATTACACCTCACCACCAAGTAATTCAAAACACCGCACCACCACATAATTCAAAACACCTCACCACCATAAAACACGTAATAAAAACACCTCACCACCACGAAATAAAAAACACCTCACCACCACGAAATTGAAAACACCTCACAGCCATCAAGCACGTAATAAAAACACCTCACAGCCATAAAACACGTAATAAAAACACCTCACAGCCATAAAACACGTAATAAAAACACCTCACAGCCATAAAACACAGAATAAAAACACCTCACAGCCATGAAATTAAAAACACCTCACCACCACGTCATTTAAAAACACCTCACCACCAAGTAATTCAAAACACCTCACCACCACATAATTCAAAACACCTCATCACCAACTAATTCAAAAGACCTCACCACCACCTAATTAAAAACACCTCACCAACACGTAATTATAAATACCTCACCACCACATAATTCAAAACACCTCACCACCATGTGATTTAAAAACACCTCACCACCATGTGATATTAAAACACCTCACCACCACGTCATTTAAAAACACCTCACCACCACATAATCAAAATACCTCACCACCACGTGATTCGAAACCACCACAACGTTATTAAAAACACTTCACAACCACGGAAACAAAAGTTTGAAGGAGTCGTTAAGTGACAACACAGACACTGC
Source organism: Myxine glutinosa (assembly GCF_964187855.1). Lineage (NCBI taxonomy): Eukaryota > Metazoa > Chordata > Myxini > Myxiniformes > Myxinidae > Myxine > Myxine glutinosa. The sequence goes on along the minus strand of NC_136261.1, from coordinate 289,649,319 downwards.
CCAGATGTGTCGATGTATAGATAAATGACTGTACCCGAGTTGCCGTTTTGTCATGGTTTAAACCAATCATAATTCAAACAATTATTTTGCACAAATGTATTTGTAATATACGTGATATCACATTTTATAAACAATTGAAGTTGGAAAAAAAAAAATTCCCCAAAAAAAAAAAAAATTGGAATTAAAAAAAAGAAAATACCCTTAGGACATACCGACGTGAGAGATATGTGCATACCAGAAGTTTGGTACGATTTCACAAAAGTTTGAGAAAGTAGTTCAGTGACAACACAACACAAGAAAACACAGGACAGGACAGACGCTGCACAAATATATTGTTGCGAATATGGAATTTGGCCTCCATATCCGCTTGTAAATATTCCCCTATTTTTTCCAATACTCCCCAACTTTCCCCAGTCCCCCATTCCCTAGTCCCATTGCATGTAAATAACAATCAGTAGAGCCGACCTTCCCCTTATTCCCCCATTAAATGTCGTGCCCAGGTCCACCGCACCACACGTAGACAACTTTCGGACATCTTCCTAGTTATTCTTAATCTATGTCAGTTAAGGCCTCGTTTCCATTAATTATGACTCTTCGTTGCACCAGAATGTGATTATATGGCACCAGTAGTGAGTTTAGGACCTTCCCATACCTCCTCCCATCTTCTTCCCCAAACAACAACAATAACAACAACTACAACAACAATTACAACAACAACAGAGGGGATGGCGGCGGAGCGGGGGAGGATGCGTCCTCACACCGGCTCGATTAGCTCCAGACCATGCGCTCCACGGGGTTACCCCGAAGGGGCTGGCTGTCAGCTCCTCGTCAAGGGCGGAGCCTGGTAAACCCCCCCCGCACCCAATAAGAAGGGCGGACCGATTCCATCTGGGCGGAGCTAACGAGCCGAGGGCGTGTCACTCCCCGCCGGATATACGCGGCCCCGCGCCGGATGTGACGTCAGATTCGCCCCCAGCTGGAGAAAGACGGACCTGCGAGCGCTGAAACAGATGCGCCTGAGTTTGGAGAGGCCTGAGAAAGAACGTCACCTCTGAGCGCTGCGACGAGACCTCCCCGCATCTCTGGACCGAACCGTGTACCCTGCTTTGAGCCAAGAGTGCACCTTGAGCCATCGCGACCTGCCTTTCCTTTTCATCAACCCCCGTGTGAGTCAGCATTTTGTCCCGTGTGTCTGTCGTCTGTCCGGGGTTAATATAAGAGTGTGTCTAAGTGCCTGTCTTCCTGTAATATACCTCTAGCCCCTGTAATCTAACCTTTTTCCGTACGAATATACTTGAGAATCGAAACGTTGGTGTCGTATTGTGTGATTGTGATCCAGCCGGGTGTCTTCTTTTTCTTATTGAGCCAGCGTAGCGCGATTAGTCAACATTCGGGCACAATCGGGTAACTTGTACGGATACGGCGGCCATCCCGCTCGGCCCACCATACCATCAAAGTCGTATCTGTAACAATTGGTGTCGGGAGTGAGATTCGAGGCCCGACCAAATTTTGAAGAAAAAAAAAAAAAAACGAATAGAGGAAAAAAAAAAAAAAATTTGGTCAAAATTTGGAGCGGCCGAAATTTGTTTTGTTTTACGAAACTCGAATTTTGCAAGTCGCGCTATGGCGGATCAAGACGGCTGGGGTCCGGTAGGGGAGAGTGAAGCAGGGTCGGTCCAGGACCAAATTGAGGGACATGAGGGACATGAGGAGAGCGAAGCAGCGAGGGTAGCAAACGCACAAAATGGCGCCTCGCTGGTCACCGCGCCCGCGACCGTAGCAGCGCCGCCGATGGATTGGGGCCTATTTATGGAACAAATAAAGGCGCTCATGGTCCAGACAAGTGAAGACCTGAGGAATGACTTGGGAAACCAAATGGGGGTAATGAGGGACGAAGCGAGGGCTCGGAGTGAGCAATTGGGGGTAATGAGGGACGAAGCGAGGGCTCGGAGTGAGCAATTGGGGGTAATGAGGGACGAAGCGAGGGGTACCGGTGAGAAGTTAGACAATAATTTTGAGGAGTTAGACAAGAAAATTGGGAAGTTAGACAAAAATTTTGAGGGGTTAGACAATGGGATAAAAGAGGTGAGAAATGGGTTAGAGGGGGTAGAAAATAGAATGGCTGCCCAGGAGAATCAGATAGAGGGAGTGAAAACTGGGTTAACGGGGGTAGAAAACAGAATGGCCGCTCAAGAGAATCAAATGGAAGGGATGCAAAAAGGGTTAGAGGGGTTAGAAAACACCATGGAAGGCAAATTGAGGGACATGAGGGACCAAGCGGAAAGGGAAGTTAACCAAATGGGGCAGCAGATAGAGGGGGTCAGAATGGGGGTAGAAACCAAACTGGATGCTCACAGGGAGGAAATGGAGCAGATGAGGGTGGCATCTGGGCAGGAGATGCAAGAGATGGGAGAGGAGATCAGAAGAGGAGTGAGTGAGGAGGTCGGAGGAGTGCGCGAGGAGGTGAGGCACTGTAAGGAGCGCATGGAGAAAGAGGTGAGAAAGGGGACTGTAAAATTGCAAGGTGGTATAGAGGAGTTGACGCTGGGAGTAGAACAACTGACAGTGGGACAAAAGGAGTTGGGGGACCAGGTAAAGAAGAACACAGCGGTAATAGAGGGTTTAAAATCGACACAGAAAGAGATGAAAAAGGACGTAGGGGTAATTAAAAAAGAGTGCCAGACGGTACATGAGGACCTGACGAGGAAAATGGACAAGGTGGTAGAGGTAATGGAGGTTAAAGAGCGGGAGGTGCGGGAGCACATAGAAAAAAATAAAGTGGAGTTAGAGGAAGAACTTAAAGGGGCGCACGGAGAGATGAAGGAGATGAAGCAAAAATTAGAAGAAGTGGAAGAAGGGGTGAGCGAAATTAAGAAGCGACGGAGAGAGGATAAGAAAGAGATAAAGGAGGAAGTAAAAGAATTGGTCCAAAGTCTGTGTTCGGATCGTGATGATGTGCTCATTAACCGGATGAGGGATTCGCAGGTGATGGAGGAGAAGCGAAGAGAAAGAGGACCCGGTGTAAGTGGTGACCAATATGGTCGTGCGTATGATGCGCCAGGTGATTTAATAAGCTTGGGGGTCGAGATAGACCCGGAAGTTCGTGAGAGGCCACGAGTGAGGTGTATGGCTGGTCCGGAGGGTATGGAACGAGAGGTGCGAGGTGTGGGTGAGCAAGGTTGTGGGAGTATGGAATGGGTAGCGGGTTGCGGAGGTGTGACCCATGCATCGACACCAACAGGGGTAGTTGTTGGAGGGACCGGGGAGGCACGAGAGCCCCTTGGGGGTAATGTACTGTGGGGGCCTGGCCGGTTCGGCCCCGCGCTGACCCCGCAAGGGGCGACGCACGGGGTCCGGCCGGCGGGCAACGACTCGCATACGAGGTGGTCCCACAAGGTCCCACTCGCGCCGTATGACGGCAAGAGTGATCTACGCGCGTACCTGGCGCAGTTCGACTGTGTGTGTAAGGGTAACGGTTGGGGTGAGGACGAAGGTGGAGTACACCTGGTGGCCGCATTGCGCGGCGCGGCGGCGGAGGTGCTGACGGCATTACCAGCGGGTGCTCTCACCCTGCCAGCCCTCCGCGACGCCCTAATTAATCGATTTGGAATAGAACAGCAGAGCGAGCTTGTTAAAGCTCAGCTCGCGCTGCGAAAGCGCAAGCCCCAGGAAGCCATCGGGGAACTTGCCCACGACATTCGCCGCGCAGTGGGGATCGCACATGCTAGCATGGCAGCGGATTCCCGGGAAAGCCTGGCGCTGGACCATTTTATCCAGGCCCTCCCGGATATTGAGCTCCGGCAACAGCTCGCCATGTGGCGCCCGCAGACTCTGAGCCAGGCGGCTGACGCTGCGGCCCGTTGGGAAGCAGCGAGGCCCCTGGCCCGGGGGGGCGAGCGTCTCGCAATGGCGGTCCGCCAGATGGGACCCCCGATGGAGGGCGGACCCCTTAGGGGGCCCGCCCCCGACGTGGGTCCTGACCTGGCGGGCATGGTCCGGAGGCTGGTGGACCAGCGCCTGGCAGGACCTGGACCATGGCAGGCGGCCCCGGAGGTGGCCCGCGGTGGACCACGAGCGGGTAATCCAATTCGGACCTACAGGGGGGGGAATTTGGAATTCCGGAGGCAAGCACCTTACCAGGTGAGGTGCTATACCTGCAACCGCCTGGGTCACCTGGCGCGGCACTGTCGAAACGCGCGCCGGGATGATCCCCGGCAGTTGAGGTCCTCAACTCCGCCCAGGGGGGAGCGGGTTAGCCGACCCCAGACACCCCCCCGCCAGACCCCGGGAAACTAGAAGGTGTCGGGCACGTAGGGCGGTGTTCGGCAGCAGAGGATGGAGGAGAGCCCTCATTGACGCGACAGGTCATTTATTGTGGCCAAATTGGAACCGGTAGCCTGACAATTAGATGCAAAATTGCCGGCGTGGGGGTAGACGCCGTAGTGGACACAGGAGCTAGCGCCACGATCATCAGCCCTGTGGTCCTTGATTCGAGCGCAGGTGGCTGGGATAAGATCCAACGCCTGCAAAATTATAGTTTGCAGCTTGCTACCGGGGTGACGGCCCCGATCATAGGGCGTGGTTCTGTGACCCTCAAGTTAGGGTCGGTAAGGAGGGAGATAGATGTTTGGGTGGCGGAGGTGTGCGACCCATGTTTAATAGGGTTGGACCTGTTGACTGCCAGCGGTTGTAAAATCGACTTGTGCCGGGGGATCCTGCAGGTGGGAGTAGAAGAGCTGCCGTTAGGGGGAGTGAGCACGGCCGAGAGAGCGGAGCTGGAGGCTTCCGAGGCCGTGACCATCCCCCCAAGGGCCGAGGCGATAGTGCCGGCCCGATGGGCAGCTCGCCCAACATGGCAGGAGTCCTGCGGCCTGGTCGAACCGGTGGCAGCGCAGTCCATACCGGGTTTAATCGTGGGCCGCACCCTTGTAAAAACGGACGGACCGGTAGTGGCCGTCCGAGTAATAAATATGAGTACAGAACCACGCACTATAGTAAGGGGCACGAGGGTAGCTGGCTGCACCCCCGTTGAGGAAGTCGCGACAGTGAGGGGCGAGAACGTCCAGCCGAGCCGACCCCGGGGGGAGCCTTCAATGACAAGTAGGAATTGGCCCGATCCCATTTGCGAGATGGTAAATCGTAGCAGCGTAGAGTTGGGAGGTACCCAGAGGGAGGCCTTACACAAACTGGTTGGGTCCCATTTGGACCTCTTCTCCCTGTCCACCGAGGATATTGGACGTACGGGCCTGGTGAAACATCAGATCCACACCGGTGAGGCCCGGCCTATTCGTCAGGCCGCCCGACGGCTCCCTTGGAGCAAGAGGGCGGAAGCTGACGAGCAGGTTGAAAAAATGCTCGACGCAGGTGTGATCGAGCCCTCGGGAAGTCCTTGGATGTCACCTGTTGTGCTGGTCAAAAAGAAGGATGGGACCACGCGGTTCTGCGTGGACTATCGCCAGCTAAACAACGTGACACTCAAGGACTCATATCCCCTGCCAAGGATTGATGACACCCTCGATGCCGTTGCGGGCTCAAATTGGTTCACAACTTTGGACCTCAAGAGTGGGTATTGGCAGGTGGAGATGGATAGGGCAGGGAAGGAGAAAACGGCATTTTCCACAGGTAAGGGACTGTATCAGTTTACTGTGATGCCGTTTGGTTTGTGTAACGCCCCCGCCACCTTTGAAAGATTGATGGAGCATGTACTAGGCGGCATGCCATGGCAGTCATGCCTGGTGTACCTGGATGACGTCCTGGTACATGCCCAAACGTTCCCCCAGGCACTAGCTAATTTGGACCAGGTGTTTGGGTGCCTCAGACAGGCAGGGTTGAAGCTGAACCCGAGTAAGTGCACTTTGTTTGCAAGAGAGGTGGCCTATCTAGGTCACGTGATTGGCCGCGAGGGGGTAAAAACAGACCCAGACAAAATTAAAGCGGTAGAGGAGTGGCCCGCACCACGTACCATCAAAGAGGTGCGGGGATTTTTGGGACTCTGCTCCTACTACCGGCGCTTTGTGGCGAAATTTGCGGAGTTGGCCCGTCCCCTCCACCGGCTTACGGAGAAGGGGACGCGATTTAATTGGACACGGGAGTGCCACGAGGCCTTCCAAAAATTGAAGGGGTGTCTAACATCCGCACCCCTTCTAGCTTACCCCACTAGTGACGGGACATTTACCCTGGACACGGATGCGAGCCAGGAAGGATTGGGCGCAGTTTTGTCTCAGACACAGGAGGGCGTGGAGAGAGTGATTGGTTATTATAGTCGGGCCTTAAGTAGGCCCGAGAGAAATTATTGCGTCACTCGCAAAGAGTTATTGGCTATGCTGGCTGCCATGAACCATTTCCACCCGTACTTGTACGGGCGGAAATTTTTGGTTAGAACTGACCATTCCTCCTTGCAATGGCTCCTTCGGTTCAAGGAACCGGAGGGCCAAATTGCAAGGTGGTTGGAAAAGTTGCAGCAGTACGATTTTGATGTGGCCCATAGGGCCGGGAAGGCCCATGGTAATGCGGACGCACTCTCTCGGCGTCCTTGTCTGGGGGAAAACTGTAAATTTTGTGCGAGACACGAGGAGAGGGAGCAATTGGGCGATTCCGCCCCGATTCTCGTCGTCCGGGCAACCCGGGTGAGAGGGCCAATTTTGCCACTAACCGCGGACGAGGAATTTGGAGAGTTGGCTTGGAGCACGGCCCAGCAGGAGGATCCTGTTCTGGGGCCGGTGTTCCAATGGGTCAAATTGGGGCAAAGACCAAAGGGGGAAGAGGTCACCCCCCTCGGGGCACAAACAAAGGCATATTGGGCTCAGTGGCAGACCCTGGAATTGAAAGGCAACATCTTGTATCGCAAGTGGGTGGAGGTTCCCTCTGATCGAACTTCCTGGCTGGTGATAGTCCCTGACAAATTCAAGAACGTCATATTGCAACAGGTGCATGGTACCCGCTCCGGCGGCCATTTGGGCAGGACAAAGACAATATCTCGGGTCCGCCGGAGGTTCTATTGGGTGAATATGGGGCGCGACATACAGGACTGGTGTCGGAGATGCGACGCCTGTTCTGCCAAAAAGGGACCAGCACGGAGGATGAGGGCCCCCCTTCAATTACATCAGGTGGGGGCCCCCCTTGAGCGGGTGGCTATGGATATTCTAGGACCGCTGCCCCGCACCCGCCAAGGTAATAAGTATATCCTCGTTGTGATGGACTACTTCACCAAATGGCCGGAGGCTTACGCCCTCCCCAACCAAGAAGCAGGGGTGGTAGCGCAGGCCTTCGTGGAAGGATTTGTGTGCCGGCATGGGATTCCACAGGAGTTGCACACCGACCAGGGACGAAATTTTGAGAGCAAATTGCTAAAAGATGTGTGCAGTCTCCTGTCAATTCGGAAAACCAGAACAACGCCTTTAAGACCTCAATCTGACGGGATGGTGGAAAGATTCAATCGAACTCTAATCCAACAACTGGCACTGTTCACCACCACCCGTCAGGATGACTGGGACGAACATCTCCCTTACTTGCTCATGGCCTACCGAACCAGCCAGCACGGGGCCACCGCATGCAGTCCAGCGTTGCTTATGTATGGGCGGGAGTTACGGGCTCCCGCCGACTTGCTATGCGGTCCCGTGCCAGACACAGTGGTTAACCCGCCGAGGGAGGGGTACGCACGTCACCTAGAGGAAGGCATGGAGCTAGTCCATGCCTTCGCCCGCCGCCAACTCCATCTGGCGGGGGAAAAGATGAAGCGCAGGTACGACGACCGGAGCCAGGGGAGTCAATACGCTCCGGGGATGAAGATTTGGTTCTTTAATCCCCGGAGGCGGAAGGGAAGGTGCCCAAAACTCACCTCCCCCTGGCAAGGCCCAGGAGTCGTCCTGTCGCAAATCTGTGACGTGGTCTTTAAGATCAAAATGGGGCCACGAGCCCTCCCTCGGATCGTCCACGCCGACCGGATAAGACCTTACACCGGCGAGCAGGCGCCCCCGTGGATCGCCTCGGCTTTAGATGCCGAGGCGGGACCCAGTACCTCTGAATAAGGGGGGCTTATTAGTGCCAGAGGACTGGGGGATTGAGGAGCGATAGGCCCGGTGGGAGAGGGTGGCATCCCTGCCACCTTTCCCATGTGTGGGGCAAAGGAGCAATAGCTTATGGGGTGTATGGCAGTGAAAACTAGCCCGGGTGGGTTAGGATATGGTGTGTAGGGATCTAGCGAAGATTGACATTAGGTAACGTTAAGATTAGTTAGTGACTGATACCTGTAGTGGGGACGCAGGTAGATTAGTGTGGATTATAATGACGAGGGAGCGCAATAGTTAAAGGGACGACTGGGAAGCGCAAGTTTCAGAAGGGAGTAGTTAGCTGAGATGATGCCGTGTTTGTGAGAATTGAACAGGTGTGATTGCACAGGTGTGCAACTGGACAGGTGTGTGGAGCAGTGTATGAGTAGTGAGTGTGTGGATCAGCGCGAATGCGCTTGGGGAGAGAAGGGTGCAGGTGGCACCAGGTGTGAGAGCACAGGTGTGCAGGTACAGGTGTGTGGAGAGAGTTGGAGTGAGTGGTACGGAGTGGTGTGCATGGTGCGAAGGTGTGGATGGGGGAAGAGTGGACCCCTTTCACGAGCACCCGGGGCGGGTAGTGTAAGTGTTAGGTAGAGGGTGCAGGTAAATTGTGGTTGGATATTGGCATTTGTGGTGCGGTTGCAGAATGGTGTTGTGAATGGGTGCATTAGTGTTGTGGAAATGGCTGGGCGTGTAGCCTGTTAGTGTGTGTAGTTGGTTGGGCACTCCACCACTGTGAGGATGTCGGCCAGGTGAGGCCGCAGGTGGGCTCTGGGAGCCGGTAGTTGTGAGTGGGTGCCTGAGGATCCCGGGTGTGGATCGGGCAGCCCAGTGCCAGAGAGGGCACGGAGTGGGGAGAGAGCCAGAGGGCCTTCCCCAGGTAGTTAGGTTAGGGTGAGGAGCAGGTAAGCTCGGAGGCAACTGCAGTGGTGGAGGTGTGCAGGTGGGTAGACCCACTGGGAGAGGTACACGCCGCAGCCCAGAAATTGTGCGAGGGCACCGGGAGATGAATCGGGGGAGTGAGACCCCAAATTGAAGAGCACCACAGTTTGGCCAATGGGAATTGGTTTTTAGAACCCATAGTGTAAGAGGGCCAATGGTTTGGCCGGAGAAAGACCCCGGGTAGTGTAAAGTTGTTAAAGTCATTTAGGAAATAGTTAGGATTAATGAACCTGTCGCACCATACGCAGCCACTTACCTGTGGTGATGATGATGACTCCACACCTGTGTTTTCTTTGTTTTGTTGCAGGAGATGAATCGCTGTGTGGATTTGTGAGACGCATCACGACGTGGATGAGACATTGGGGTGATTCCATCTCTCCCTCCCTAGGAGGGACTGATGATGAATTGGTAATGGCAAATTATGATGTTGAGTTGGAGATGGCAAATTTTGATGAGAGTTGAAAATGGCAAATTTGATTGGTTAGGAGGGAGAGAAGACGAATTTGGTTTATGGGAGGAACGGGGAAGACAGTAGGGATGTTTGTTGATTTGTAAAGTAGATGTTTATGGGTAGTGTTGTGTTTTGTGGATACAGTAAGGGGTAAGGGAGGGGCCATGTAGGTTACCTGGTGGGGGGGGGGGGCGTACGATAGGAACGTACCTGTCTCACCTGGTTCCCATGTGCCCCCAGTGTGCATCACCTTACATTGCGTGCACTTTTGCGCCCTTACCACCTTACTCACTTGTTTCTTCTTTTGTCTCCCACCTCCGAGGATCTGGCTTTGGGGTAGAGAGAGAGGAGAGAGAGGTGCTGGCTGCGCAGTTGTGGGCCTGCACTTTCGCTGTTCGCTGCCTGGATCGGTACACCATATGGACCGCAATGTTTGTGGCCACCCACAATGGACCGCAGTTCGTTTGCGGCCAAGCACCACCCGGGGATGGACCTATGGATCAACGTGGCACCTATGCCATACAGGTGAACCACTAATAGTTAACACCACCAAGTGCACCACAAGAAGAGCAAGAGACACCTGCAGGGTTAGGGGTTGTCGCATTTATTTTTAATCATTGAACAATGGTGACTGCACCGATTGGTGGTGGGGTGGTGCTTTTGATGCTGGAAAAGGGTGCTCTGCACGTTATTAAAGGCCGTCGGCCACAGAGCACTCGTGGGTTGGTGTATCGATGTTGGCAAGCGCGCTCTCTCTATGCATAACATCTGCATGTGTTCCTCCAAAAACAGGTCCTGGATCGTAGTGTAAATAGCAGCGTAGTCTTGTAAATAATGCTCCCTACCGGCTGTATGTTTAGTTTGAGAATTCTTTCCGGATTCGGTTATCCTGTGGGTGTGTTTCTGTGAGGAGAAGGGTGCAACGTCGCAGGGGGACATATTTACTCATTTGTGAATATCTGTAAAACTGTCGCACTCAGGGTAGAGTTAATAGTAGAGGGAACTACATTGCGTGCCACACTAAAGTAGGTAAAAATTTATCGGGTCGGGACGCCCCGAGGGTAGAGAAGGGTGCAATGTTGCGAATATGGAATTTGGCCTCCATATCCGCTTGTAAATATTCCCCTATTTTTTCCAATACTCCCCAACTTTCCCCAGTCCCCCATTCCCTAGTCCCATTGCATGTAAATAACAATCAGTAGAGCCGACCTTCCCCTTATTCCCCCATTAAATGTCGTGCCCAGGTCCACCGCACCACACGTAGACAACTTTCGGACATCTTCCTAGTTATTCTTAATCTATGTCAGTTAAGGCCTCGTTTCCATTAATTATGACTCTTCGTTGCACCAGAATGTGATTATATGGCACCAGTAGTGAGTTTAGGACCTTCCCATACCTCCTCCCATCTTCTTCCCCAAACAACAACAATAACAACAACTACAACAACAATTACAACAACAACAGAGGGGATGGCGGCGGAGCGGGGGAGGATGCGTCCTCACACCGGCTCGATTAGCTCCAGACCATGCGCTCCACGGGGTTACCCCGAAGGGGCTGGCTGTCAGCTCCTCGTCAAGGGCGGAGCCTGGTAAACCCCCCCCCGCACCCAATAAGAAGGGCGGACCGATTCCATCTGGGCGGAGCTAACGAGCCGAGGGCGTGTCACTCCCCGCCGGATATACGCGGCCCCGCGCCGGATGTGACGTCAGATTCGCCCCCAGCTGGAGAAAGACGGACCTGCGAGCGCTGAAACAGATGCGCCTGAGTTTGGAGAGGCCTGAGAAAGAACGTCACCTCTGAGCGCTGCGACGAGACCTCCCCGCATCTCTGGACCGAACCGTGTACCCTGCTTTGAGCCAAGAGTGCACCTTGAGCCATCGCGACCTGCCTTTCCTTTTCATCAACCCCCGTGTGAGTCAGCATTTTGTCCCGTGTGTCTGTCGTCTGTCCGGGGTTAATATAAGAGTGTGTCTAAGTGCCTGTCTTCCTGTAATATACCTCTAGCCCCTGTAATCTAACCTTTTTCCGTACGAATATACTTGAGAATCGAAACGTTGGTGTCGTATTGTGTGATTGTGATCCAGCCGGGTGTCTTCTTTTTCTTATTGAGCCAGCGTAGCGCGATTAGTCAACATTCGGGCACAATCGGGTAACTTGTACGGATACGGCGGCCATCCCGCTCGGCCCACCATACCATCAAAGTCGTATCTGTAACAATATATATATATATATATATATATATATATATATATATATATATATATATATATATATATATATATATATATATATATATATATATATATATATATATACATATATATATATATATATATACATATATATATATATATATATATATATATATATATATCTTTTATTATAACTAGGACGTGCCCGTACGTGGGTGCCCGTACGTGCGTGCAAAAAAGCATGCGTGCAAACAACAACAACAAAAAAAAACTTTGAAACCACGTGGCAGTAACGACCACAGAACCCCCCCCTCTATTTACATGAAATGGTTTGGTCCATTCGCAACGACCACAGAACCCCCCCCCCCCCCCTCTATTTACATGAAATGGTTTGGTCCAAAGCGAACGGCTTGCGGAGTTTGGTAAAGAAATCGCCATAGCTCGGTAACTACTTGTCCGATTAATATGAAACCTTGAAAAGGCACATCCTCGGGTCCCCAGCAATATACCTGGCAAGTTTCAAGTATATCGGACCCGTGGTTGTCGAGAAACAGCGGTCACAGACAAACACACAGACATACACACATACACACACACAGAGATTACTGGAATTATAGATAGATAGAGCAAACGTTTATGGTTCGCTATGTATGTATGTATGTATGTATGTATGTATGTTTATATGCGACGAAAACGTCTTTTTCTTCTTCTTCAAATAAAATTATCACCCTCTTAATTAACCCTCTTGATTGCGTTAAGACTGCTGAGACCCCTCAGACCTTTGATGACCCTTTAATTCCCATAAGACCCTTCAGACCACCAAGACCTGTGAAGACCCAAAATACCCTGAAGACCCCCAAAGACCCAAAATACCCTTTAAGGCCCTGAGGCTCAAAATGACTCTGAATACCCAAAGACCCTGAATACCCCGAAGACCCTGAATACCCCGAAGACCTAAAACACCCCGAAGACCCAAAACACCCCGAAGACCCAAAACACCCCGAAGACCCAAAACACCCCGAAGACCCAAAACACCCCCAAGACCCAAAACCCAAAACACACCCAAGACCCAAAACACCCCGAAGACCCTTAAGACCCAAAAGCCTCTGAAGACACCAAAGACCCAAAAGACCAAAACACCTCAAAGACCCAAAATACCATTTAAGGTCCAGAGGATCCAAGAGACCCCGAAGACCCAAATGGCCCTGAAGACCCAAAACACCATGAAACCCAAAAGACACCGAAATGGTCAAAGATGCCTCCACCTCTGAAACGACGTGTGGTGAGGCGCGCGGAGCGCGCCGAGTCACGCTAGTATATATAACGTTTATTACCTTGTTCTGTCCTTATATTGTCTTGTTGACATTGTGTAATTCCCATCACGATTTCGGAAGAAGTCGGGGCCCACGTCCATGCAGTATTGTTGGGTGTTTGCATCAATAGTCCACAGGGCAGCAACAGAGGAAGTTACTGGTAAACTTCCCTGTTGGTTATCTGCATGTTCTTCTGTGTTCGGCGAAAGGAATTCATGAGCAACAGCACGTTCGTCCACGCCAGAGCCATCAGTGTAGACTGGGCCCACTAGGGTATCAATGATACACCCAGTACCGTTATCACCGGGAGTCGAAGACGCGGTTACTTCATTAACAGTCGAAGCAGAAACACTGTAATTGAAGTACCTGTTAATACAAGGCAGTTTTGCTTTATTTGCATCCAATTCTGCTTTACGCTTGCGTTCCTGAACACCGGTCAAATGTTCCTTCATCATTTTAGTCTCTAGAGCAGTAGAGCTCCTCTCAATGAACTCTCCTCTCCCGCTCCCGCTCTCCCTGGCATCGGTGCGTGTGCGTGAGGCTAAACGTACGTCGTTTGAGAGTGCAGTGCCGCCACGCGCAAATGAATGACTGCAGTGCGGAAACATAACTACAACACGATTTAATGTAATACTTAAAAAAAAAAAAATTATATTTATATATATAATACACGTACACTCCCTTAAAATAGATTGTTTTGTTTTTTTAAATAGCATAAAATTATATGTATAGCCTACTGTATATATAATTTATGGAGATGTTTCGCGAGTTGATCGTTATAGACCACTCTGTGTTTGAGTCCGGCGGCGAGGCGCCATATTGTAAGCCCAGTGTTGTTTACACGCAACCCCGCTCTCAATTTCGCATTACTTTTGTGGAGGACGAAAAAAAACCACATTGCAAGTATATATGACGACATACCAACAATATAGTCAACTATAGTCTGCAAATTATAATCCCTATTAGTATTAATTAATATATTTTCGTTCCACACGTCACTGATTATTGTGCAGTCAGGTTCTTGAGGAACTGTCTATTTATTAAGTACGTAAATCCCGCTCCTTTTGAGATGTGATCAGATGGGGAGGTTATGAAGAAGAAGTGATCCAACAAATGGAAATGCAGAATTTGTGAACAGAATACGTAAAACAGGAATTGTAATTTACCAAAAATGTTATGGTCATTCATTTTATTATTTTTGTTCTTTATTCCTGTTTTAATTTCCGGGTCGTCGATGCAGCTCTATTTCGTGGGTGAATATTTATCACTTTTAAACAGTTGTTTACATAAGTATGTCTAAACTATTCATCGTTGTTTATTTTTTAAATGTAAAACGTTACGAATTGGTGAAATACGGGGTTATGATGTTCAGGGTGGTGTATAACTTTAACATTTGTTTGGATTGACTTGTATCGTTAATTTGTAATAAATTTAACTAAGCCCTTTCAAGATAAAACAAAAAACACAGGAATTACATACGAACAAACATTACCGAAGTAGAAGGTTCGAAAACCTGAAATCACAGGAAGTAGATTATAAGTTTTTTAACACAACGAAAAACGGAATCACCACAAGAGTACGGAAAAGTTAAATAAAGCAAAAAGCTATTGGGTACCCTTTTAATGAAAGAAGTGCGAAATTATGGAAGGAAATCGTGGCTTTTAGACAATGGCAAACACGTCATAGCCTTCCACTACTATGAAGAGGAAGAAGAAACTAAAATTGTTATGCAGAAGAGGAAGAAGAAACTAAAATTGTTATGCAGAAGAGGAAGAAGTGCATATTAGCCACTTGTGTGCAGCATACAGCACTGCGTGCGCGTGGTACGGTCCGAGCCGGAAAATTGGCGCCAAATTTTAAACTTCATGACGCTAGGTCGAGCGGGGAGTTTGAGGCACTTCGTGTTTGCTATAGCTTGTTTGAAGAACATAATACAGTAATTCGATTAGAAATTCTTCCTTCATTTACAGTGTGCGAGGAATGGCGTCTGCCTTTGACTTCTCAAAGTCTTCACGCAAAGTGACTCCCCATAGGTGATGTATTAATCGCATCTATTACTATATCTCGATGCTTTAATTTCATAGACATCAGAGAAATTTTTTCGGCTTGATATTAATGTAATTGGTAAGTGTGATGTGTGTATTTAAATGCGCTTATTTTACCTATTCCATGAAAGTGAATTTGTATATTTACCTCAGCCACCAAAGGTGGATGGAGGTTGTTTCACCCCTGTCTGTCTGTCTGCTTGTGAACAAAATATCTCAAAAGGTTGTCGACGGATTCGGACTAAATTTGGCAGAGATGTAGCGTATGCGACAAGGACGAAATGATTAGATTTTGGTGAAGATCTGGATTCGGATCCGGCTACTAGAATTTTTAAAGTGATTCTTCACCATTGCGAGATGGGGCCAAAAACGATACATATCAGGATATCTCAAAAAGTTGTGGACGGATTTGGACGAAACTTTATGGACCGCTTGGGTGTCTGACAAGGACAAATAGATTCGATTTTGGTGAAGATCTGAATATGGATTCGGATATGAGAATTATTTAATTTTTTAAGTGATCTTCACCATTGGGAGCTGGGTCAAAAAATGATGCATAGCAGGATATCTCAAAAAGTTATGGATTTGGACAAAACTTTTTGGACAGGTTGTGTGTGGACAAGGAAGAATCAATTCGATTTTGGTGAAGATCTGAATATGGATTCAGATATGAGAGTTATTTAATTTTTTAAGTGATTCTTCACCATTGAGTGATAAGGCCAACCCAGCGGAGGTATGCTCTCTACTGAGTGCCGTTCTAGTTATATATGCTTCAAAAGCTGTACTGTGGAAAAGTTTGTTATTTTCACTTTTGTGGGGCTACTCCCCATTAATCATTGTGGGAAGTTAGAAGTGTGCAATATAGGTCGGTGATAATTCAAATTTCTGTGAAAGTCAATTTAATATCGCAGAACGCTGATTTCAGCAGGTCCCCATGACAAAGTTGCAGCAAAGAAACCACTGAATGAGGTGAAAAGAAGAATTTTGCAGGGCAACACCTAGGTTATGTGACAGAGCAATGGAATCTGGTACACCGGTCTGATGAATCGAAATTTGAACCTTTTTGAGTGAAGATACGCCAGAATGGGCTTGTCCTTGTCCCTATCCTTCGTGTTCATGTCAACCAACCACGTTCTCGGTGCATCATAGCAGTGCGGGATCAGAAGAAGAGATGCGCAGTAACCTAGGAAGAGACCTTGCAGCTCCATGTGCTCACCCCAGACTCACCTTACCCGCTCACCTCAGACCTTTTTTTACCCTCGCCGCTCGCCCCTGACCTTTTTTACCCTCACCGCTCGCCTCCGACCTTTTTTTTTTTTTTTACCCTCACCGCTCGCCATTGACCTTTTTTTTTTTTTTACCCTCACCGCTCGCCCCCGACATTTTTTTACCCTCACCGCTCGCCTCCGACCTTTTTTTTTTTTTTTTTACCCTCGCCGCTCGCCCCTGACCTTTTTTCTACCCTCATCGCTCACCACCGACCTTTCA
>NC_136261.1:289552840-289627840 GCF_964187855.1 Myxine glutinosa | reverse complement strand
GGTACATCGGTACATCGGTACCTCCGATCCCCGAGAGGAGTCACGGCAGAAAGATGTGTTATTCTGTGTGTCAAAGATCAATGGTGAAACCACACCAATTGTTACCAACAAACAAGTATTGTATTAAGGTCACAGAAGAATAACAGCACAAAAACAATAGTAGTCAATTGTACAACCAATATATCATTCCTATGATGGTACCATCAGTTTCGTACAATATAACTCGCTGTGCTCCATGCAAGCGAAAATAACATTCCCAATGTCTCTGTCCCGGCTTCAAGCCAAAGTCGATCCACGCTCCAGTGATCGTCAGAACGATGTTGTATCGAGATGAGAATCCCGCTCGGTTGACAGTCACACTGCCAAAGATGGGCAAAGGTGTCCTCAAGAGGCGACTGGGAAATCACACCTTCTGGTATGGATGTTCAACGGCTCCCCACACGGCGAACCGCAAATTCCCACTCGAAATCCACGTTACACATGCAAACCAGGCTAACGGCTGGATGCGTTGAAATGGTTCAAGCGAGGTGAAGAGCCTAGAGCGATGCAAAATCGGGCGCGAGGCAAAACGGCCAACTGGCCTGTACTTGAGGCGTAACGGCACTCCAATGATTCTCTTCGGAATCGACCGCAAAACCTGACACGCAGGTTTATCTGTCACAGCGATAACAACTCTGTCACAGGAATCCCTTTCCCAGGAAACCCAAAGTTCACTCGTGACCCCCGTTCGCCAGCGTTGCTCAAGACCTCGAAGCAGCTCGGCTTCTTCTCCACCTTACTCGCTCCGCCTCCTTTTCCTCTTCTGGAAAGGAGTGGAGGAAGTCCGTGACTTCCTCCACTCTCACGTTACGGTTATGCATGTGTCCTCTTCTTCTTCGTCCGGTGCCCGATCCGGTTTCCGGTTTCTTTTTAAAACATGAATTTTTTTTACCTTTTGAAAACGGTTATCTCCAATTCACTTAAACGATAACAATAATAGTACATGGAACCAAAAATGTTTACAGTGGATGAGAACCACAACAACGGAAGTGACGAATCGGTAACAATAGCAACTCCACCACCACGATGAGGCATTGGTCTATCATTGCAGAGGAGGGAGTAACCAGGGAGAGATATTAAGGAGTCAGATGTGTTGAAGGAGGAAAATTTCCGTTGAGCAGATCAAGTCTGGTTTGTCAGAAGCAACCTGTATGGAGGGTTCAGTCAGGTTTGAGCATAGGCCCCAGATGGTTGATGTCCATACCGTTAAGTAAAAGGGAGGGGGAGCATCCGGTACAAGAGAGGCGATGGGTGGGAAAGGGTAAGATGAGGAAAGGGGGAGCTGTTGACATTGTCAAAGATTGCAGAAGAGCTAGGAAAGAGGGCAGGATGAGGAGGACAAAAAGTGGGGATGGGACGAGGCACAGTGAGTAATACGAAATGGGTTTAGGTGTGGGGGGGGGGGGGGGGGGCAGAGGGAAGTCGAAGATTGGAGGAGGTGGTGGAATGAGTTGGAAGAGAGAGAAAGGGGGGGGGGGAGGAGGAAGCAGCTTTGTGGATGAGTTGAGGTAACCCACCAGAGGTCGTCTGGGATGTACATATTTTTCCAGTAACCCCTTCCATGATTATGTCAACGCCTTATTTTGAGTGTACATCGATGCTTCGCCACACTTATTTCCAAAAACATTGTCGTTTGTGCAGGAGCCAATCATCTGTGGTTGTGCCAGCTTAGCTGAAGTGATTGTGAACCATGCAAAAGAGCAATTCCACGGTTACTCACGTTACATTTGAAGCAACAATGACTCATTCAAATAGGTCTAATTTCTAAGCGTATGCAATGAAGTTTATTATTTACTCATAGCTTGTAGTAGACAACATAAACGACACAAGCATAAACAAAAACTCAGAAAAGAATTTTGTTAGTGTTGTATCCACAAAAATGTGCCGGTTACTCACGTTACATGATTTGGACATGCATCTATCTATAATTCCATTAATCTCTGTGTGTATGTGTGTATGTGTGTATGTTTGTCTGTGACCGCTGTTTCTCGACAACCACGGGTCCGATATACTTTAAACTTGCCAGGTATATTGCTGGGGACCCGAGGATGTGCCTTTTCAAGGTTTCATATTAATCGGACAAGTACTTACCGAGCTATGGCGATTTAGCCGTTCGCCGTTCGCTTTGGCGTTGCGAATGGACCAAACCATTTCATGTAAATAGAGGGGGGGGTTCTGTGGTCGTTGCGAATGGACCAAACCATTTGATGTAAATAGAGGGGGGGGATTGTCACCGTACTCGCAAGCCGTTCGCCGTTCGCTTTGGCGTTGCGAATGGACCAAACCATTTCATGTAAATAGAGGGGGGGGATATAATTTTAGATATATATATATAGTACGGGCATATATATAGTACGGGCATGCCCTAGTATAATGAAAAGACTACAAATTTCAAAAATGTCCTAATCTGAGGTATTACAAGATGAAAACTTTTAATGTTCTGTACAGTCCCAATACTGGGTCACATATTGTTGGTAAAAGAAAACCTCTGAAAATAATAATTTTGATGTAGGAGACATAAAACATGGTTACTCACGTTACGGTTATGCATGTTACATTTTGTCCGTACTCTATCCGAATCATTTATGTCAATTTTTTTGGGTGATATCAACTGATAAATCAACTTATTTAGATTCAAAAGACATGATAAGTAATAATACTCTGTATATCACTGTCATATTCAAACTAATTTTGGTAAAACACAAGAAAAAAAGAAAGTAAGCAGTATGCATTAATGTATCATAAAGTACAAATGTAAAAAGTGACCACCCAGCCTCAGTTCATTTTCTGCATTGTTAGGCTCTTTTCTCTTAACCTACACTTTTGATACCAGTGCTGAATATTAATGAATGATATGTCTTAAATACTTTGTCAATCAGCAGGCAGCAAGATATAGTCAGGTTCACAATGTCAATAAATTATATTTCGTTCAAAATCATGGTAGATTAGCAAACCTATACATTTTTGGAAAGGTTATAGCATAAGGAAACTAAAAATCAATGTTTACATTTGGAGAGATACCTGTATGGCGGCCATTTTTGATTTTCAAAATGGCCACTGTAAAATACATATTTTGTTCTATTTCTGCCTCTAATTACCCTAAAAACTTTAAAAATATATACTAAACCTATATTTTCAGGGACAAGGAATCCAATGAAAGTATCAAATTAGTGCTATGGGGAATGGTAAGACACGAATCAAAGGTTTTGAATTGCAAAATACTGTCTTTATATTCGCGATAAGTTGCATAATCAAATACATGTTATCATTTTGTACAGGCAGTTAATAACATCAAAATGTGTCACAATAATTCATATCACCAAACATACACAGGCAGTCAGCAAAATCATATATACACATGCAGTCAGTATAACTTCACATCTACACAGGCAGTCAATGACAAAATATACACAGGCAGTCAATGGCATCAAACATACACGATTACAGAATATGCCATTTAGAGTTCGCCATCACTGTCCTGTGTGTCGTATCCGACAATATAGTCCGCATCGTTTTCACAGTCCGTTCCACACAAGCAAAGGTCGGTCAAATTGATTGGCAAATCGAATTGGTCGAATGGTCGATCGAATCGATTGGTCGAATGGTCGAATTGGTCGAATGGAATTGGTCGATTGGTCGAATCGAATTGGTCGGAATTGGCAAATGTAAACATTGATTTTCAGATTTTCCATGTAATAACGTTTCCAAAAATGTATAGGTTTGCTAATCTACCATGATTTTGAACGAAAAAACATAGTGAACCTGACTAATAGCACAAAGAAATATTAAATATTTTTGGGATTGAAAAAAAAACACAAACACAACAATGTTCTGCATCTTTCCATAAGGCAATGTTCCGATTGTTAAAATTCCTCACAGAACTTGGGATTTAAAAAACACAAACACAACAAGTTCTGCATCTTTCCATAAGGCAATGTTCCGATTGTTAAAATGCTTCACAGAACTTGAAGTGGCCACGGTTATTGGCAACTACTGGGGCCTCTATTTTTTTTTTCCTTCAGGTTCTCTTTGATTTTAAAGATATTGTCTCGTTGTTTGGGCCATTTCCAGTACTTGCCTGCTTGCTCCATCACAGAAACTTGATAATCATTTTGATTACCAATAACCAGCACTTCTCCAGGGTACAGCTTCTCCTCGTACTCCACTGCATACCAATCTCCTACCCTAACATCAGATTCCACATTTGCACTGGTGTCACTTGTACTGCTGCATGTGTTGTTGCAAGTGTCTTTTGTAAGAACATGGGCAGAGACTTCATCCTGTACTATCTCCAGACAATGCATGCGGGCGATACCATGAATCCACTGGGCAGCTTCAAACACTGTCTTTATTTCTGTTATACTTTATTTATTTATTTATTTATTTTATACTTTATTTCTTTATACTTTATTTTTATTTTATTTTATATTTTATTTATTTTATACTTTATTTCTATGTCTTTATCTTTTTTCTTTCTATTTATTTTTATCTTTATCTTTTAACTAGCATTTCTATGCCAGTAAATCATACTTTGCACACAACATAGTGTTGCGGATATGAGGATTGTATTTTTTTGATTGTGTGTATTGTAGTGGTAAATTGTTGTGTAACATTGGTTGGATATGGCCCCTCCTGCCTCCAGAGTTGTGTAAAGGTAAAAAGGGCGTCCCGGTAGTTATTCCATGAAACACCACATTGAAGGACACAATAAAACCCTTGTTCAGTAGCTTATATCTTATTATGTGTTTTAGAGTAAGGCCTTGTCTTCCATTAGAAGGACACTCCATTGCACCGAATCAATTAAGAATAGCTCCCCTTCAATACTTCTATTTCCCAGCCAAACTCTCCATCTGCGGGTAAAGCAGTTCACAAGCGTGGGGTGCACGCCCTCTCATTTCGCTGCTATAGTGAATATGTGCTCCGTGCTCTGTTTGAACAGGAGGGGCGGGGTCGCCCGGGAGAGGCAAGCCCAGGGCGCGCCACGAAGGTCGGGGCTGTTCAGCCCCATGCCCAAATAAGGAAACAAGCCCGTGGCTCGCCACGAGGGGCGTGCCGTCGGCGCCATGCCCAAATAAGGAGACAAGCCCATGGGATTACCATACAAGGTCACGAAACAGAGCACGGGGGGGGAGGGCGGTACCGAAACTGAGGAGGGCGTGTCAGACCCGCGCTGAAGGTTTGAAGAGAAGGGTGCGACGATGGCTGGGACAAGCTACACGAGGGATACGGCAGATGAGTCCAGGTGCGTAAGAGGGTTGGCAGTCCACCGGGAGAGAGTTCAGAGTTGCACCGGAGTTGCGTGAGAGATACGAAAAGCCTTTGACAAAGAGCCGCTTCAGCCAGCCCCGTTTCAACCCGCCGAGTGACCCTGCCGGCGTGCGCTGTAAAGCCGAATACAAGGAGCTGCCGGCGTGCGCTGTAAAGCCGAATACAAGGAGCTGCTCGCTTCCCGCCCGGAGTGGACCTGCTCGCTGTGCCCTGTGATCCCACCTGCTCATCCCTCCAAACGATTCCTATCCTTCCATCCATTTGCGTACGTGAGTTTGTTCTGTTCGTGCTGTCCTGGGTAGTAAACTAAGTCAGTATAAGCTAGTAATTTGCACTGTGTTACCTGCTTTTTCATGTCCGCTGTAAATACGCGTGACTGCTCTTTTTGCTTATGTGTGTGTAAATAATAAACCCCGTTACTCTTCTGTACGTCTTCTTCTTCCTCTTTGCATTCGCCGTCTTAGTCTTTTCCCCATTGAATGTCTGTGGCGCGATACGGCCAACGTCTGGGTGAATCGGGTTTAGTCGGGGAACAACTGTTCGGTCGCGGAGCCTGCGCTCGGCAAATATAACATCCTTAACCGCGTACCGTAACAATATGTAACTTAAACTTGTAGGTTAGGATGGAGGTTACGTTAAATAATACTGTTGCTATAAAAAAATTTAAACAAAAAAAGGACAATTAGTATACAATTACATAAGTATAATTAGTTATTAGTATTAGTGATGTACAGTTTATCAGAGAGTTGAGTGTAGACATGTGCAACATGAGAACATGTGGTCAGGAGAAAGTGAATTGCATGATGGGTAGACTCCTTTATTTACACTGCCCTCTATTGTTTTAGGGTAACACACATCACTAAATTCATTTCACATACACCACAGCACTTTCATGTAGTCACAGGCTGTAATTTGACATTTAGTTCCTGTTATGTGCTCCTCCCCGACCCCCTGGTCACGGTGTACCTCCGAGCCCCGAAAGGAGTCACGGCAGAAAAATATGTTATCCTGTGTCAAAAATCAATGGCGAAACCACACCAATTGCAAATAATACAAACACCAATAATACAAACAAATATTGTATTAAAAATAACACAAGAATAACAGTACAATAATAATAGGAATCAAGAGTACAATCAATATATCTCCTATGATGGTACCATCAGCTAGTACAAGGTAACTCACTGTGCTCCAAGTGAGTGGAAAAAGAACATTCCCCAATGTCTCTATATTCCCGACTTCGAGCTCAGAGCCGATCCCCTCCAGTGATCATCGGAACGATGTCGAATCAAAACCAGAATCTCGTTCAGATGACAGGCACAGTCACGCCGCCCAAAACGGCACAAAGGCGCACGCGGCCAAAGCGGAGAAAAGAGTCACGCGGTTAAAGCGGCACAAAGGCGCACTCACGGCGACTGGGAAATCCAAAGGCGCCCTCCAGGTATGAACTTTCACTGTTCACAGTCGGCGAGCCGCAAAGTAATCGTCAAAAGCCTCGGTGCACACACACACCACCGATACGTCTGAAAGCGGTGTTGAAAGCTTCTTGTCCGACTTTACTTCGCTCCGCCCTCTTTTTCCTCCTTCCGCTTCGTCGTCGTCCGGTTCCGGTTTCATTTAAAACATTAACCTTTTTACCTTTTGACAACAATAACCGTCATTTCCCTCAAACCACAATAATAATAATACATGGAACCAGAAATGTTTCAAGTGGATGAAAACCGCAACAACGGAAGTGATTAATCCGTAACAGTTCCAAAGGAAACATGCTTACTCACGATACACCATTGGTTACTCACGTTGAACGGTTACTCACGTTAACACATTTGCTCGCTGTTTATTAATAAATGTGCCCATGAATATTGATAAAACATTAATTTTTTAATCAAGAGACATTGTAACTAAGAAAATTTGAACTACCAGATTTGTACTCAATAAAGAAGTTGATCTCAGAAAACAGATGTGCTTTTTCGGTTACTCACGTTACATCATACAAAGAGGCACACCATGACACATTTTTACATTCAAAATGACAAGGTATCATCAAACTGATATGTAATTCAGAAAATGTGATCATCACGCAGTCTGGACACACAAATGAGTTTGGAATATTTCTTATCTACCTACTTCTAATGCAAGTCCTACTTTTTCAATTTTTTTTTTTACTTTTTTTGCCATAAAAAATTGCTCTCAATTCACTCGCTAATTTCTCAAAAAATTCGAACAGAAATGACAATTCATTGTTTGTTTCACTGACTTGCATGTATAACCAGTTAAAAAATATATTGAAACATGAAATTTCATATTTTCATTTTCAAAGCCATGTCCATCAACCTGTGGAATTGCCCAAAAAAGCATGCATAGCACAGGGCTGAAAGTATTGTAGAGAGAGGGAAATAAACGAGCAGGCGGTGATTGTTTTCTTTCAGCCGATGGTTGTCTAAGAATCCACATGTGAAAAGACTGGGGTGCATTGTAGAACTACAGTCATGTTGTAATTAAATGAACATCTCTGCTTAATTATTTTAAAACTTGATTTATTAGTGTTGTTGTAGGATGTTGAAAAATACAGTCCAAACTTATTTTGCAACTTATAAAAAGTTATGTTGTGATTTGAAGGAGCCATTTATATGAACTAACTTCACCTTTTCTCTACCCTCTGCCCTTCTTCCTCCCTGCACTTGCAGCTGAAGTTGGAAAGAAACTTGCAGCAACGTGAGACAGAGGTTTATGAACTGCAGCAAGCTGTGCGTGATATGCAGATGCTCGTGTTTCAGAGTCGTGAGCAGATTCTGCAGCTTTACGCGGAGAATGATCTCCTAAAGATACGGTACCGTGGCTGTTTTTACCTCTGTCACTTAAGGTGGACGAAGGTTGTTTTTGCCCCTGTCTGAGAACAGGGTATCTCAAAAAATTGTGTATGGTTTCAGATGAAACTTGTTGGACAGGTTGAATGTGTGACGAGGACAAGTTTATTCAATTTTGGTGAAGATCCGGATAAAAGTGTTTTAATTTTATAAGTGATTCGTCACCATTGAAAAATGGGGCCAAAATCGATATATAGTATTGTTACAGACACGACTTTGATGTTAAGGTGGGCCGAGCGGAATGGCCGTCGTGTCCGCACAAATTACCCGATTGTACTCGAACGTTGACGAAGCCGCGCCACGCTGGCTCAATAAGAAAAAGAAGACACCCGGCTGGGTTATAAAATGACGACACCAGGGATACGGTTCTCAAGACCTCCGGAGGAGATTATATTCGTTACGGAAGGTCAGATTACAGGGACGAGAGGTACAACATAGAAAGACGAGCACTTAGACACAATCTTATATTATCCCCGGACAGACGACAGGTAAACGGGACAAGGCTGACTCACACGGGGGTTGATGGCAGGAAAGCGGTTGTCGATGGCTCCAGGTTCTCCTGGGCTCAGGGCAGGATCGACCCGGTCCGGTCCAGAGATGCGGGGAGGTCTCGTCGCAGCGCTCAGAGGTGACGTTCTTTCTCAGGCGGGTCTCTCTCAGGCCTCTCCAAACTCAGGCGCATCTGTTTCAGCGCTCGCAGGCCCTTCTTTCTCCAGCTGGGGGCGCATCTGTTTCAGCGCTCGCAGGTCCGTCTTTCTCCAGCTGGGGGCGCATCTGTTTCAGCGCTCGCAGGTCCGTCTTTCTCTTCAGCTGGGGGCGCATCTCACGTCACCTCCGGTCAGTCGCCACGTATATCCGGCGGGGAGTGACACGCCCTCGGCTCGTTAGCTCCGCCTCGTGGAATCGGCACGTTGCTTCTCATTGGGTGCGTGCGGGGGGTTTACCAGGCTCCGCCCTTGACAAGGAGCCCCTTCGTGGTAACCCCGTGGAGCGCATGGTCTGGAGCGCATCGTCTGGAGCGCATTGTCGATGGCGGCGAACCGAGCCGGTGGGAGGACGCACACTCCCCCCCGCGCAGCGCCGTGCCCCTCTGTTGTTGTAGACGGGGAAGAAGATGGGAGGAGGTATGGGAAAGGTCCTAAACTCACTACTGGTGCCATATAATCACATTCTGGTGCAACGAAGAGTCATAATTAATGGAGACGAGGCCTTAACTGACATAGACTAAGAATAACTAGGAAGATGTCCGAAAGTTGTCTACGTGTGGTGCGGTGGACCTGGGCACGACATTTAATGGGGGAATAAGGGGAAGGTCGGCTCTACTGATTGTTATTTACATGCAATGGGACTAGGGAATGGGGGATTGGGGAAAGTTGGGGAGTATTGGAGAAAATAGGGGAATATTTACAAGCGGATATGGAGGCCAAATTCCATATTCGCAACATTGCACCCTTCTCTACCCTCGGGGCGTCCCGACCCGATAAATTTTTACCTACTTTAGTGTGGCACGCAATGTAGTTCCCTCTACTATTAACTCTACCCTGAGTGCGACAGTTTTACAGATATTCACGAATGAGTAAATATGTCCCCCTGCGACGTTGCACCCTTCTCCTCACAGAAACACACCCACAGGATAACCGAATCCGGAAAGAATTCTCAAACTAAACATACAGCCGGTAGGGAGCATTATTTACAAGATTACGCTGATATCTACACTACGATCCAGGACCTGTTTTTGGAGGAACACATGCAGATGTTATGCATAGAGAGAGCGCGCTTGCCAGCATCGATACACCAACCCACGAGTGCTCTGTGGCCGACGGCCTTTAATAACGTGCAGAGCACCCTTTCCCAGCATCAAAAGCACCACCCCACCACCAATCGGTGCAGTCACCATTGTTCATTGGAATAAAAATAAATTCGACAACCCCTAACCCTGCAGGTGTCTCTTGCTCTTCTTGTGGTGCACTTGGTGTTAACTAAAAGTGGTTCACCTGTATGGCATAGGTGCCACGTTGACCCATAGGTCCATCCCCGGGTGGTGCTTGGCCGCAACCGAACTGCGGTCCATTGTGGGTGGCCACAAACATTGCGGTCCATATGATCCCGGCAGCAAACAGCGAAAGTGCAGGCCCACAACTGCGCAGCCAGCACCTCTCTCTCCTCTCTCTCTACCCCAAAGCCAGATCCTCGGAGGTGGGAGACAAAAGAAGCAGACAAGTGAGTAAGGTGGTAAGGGCGCAAAAGTGCACGCAATGTAAGGTGATGCACACTGGGGGCACATGGGAACCAGGTGAGACAGGTACGTTCCTATCGTACGCCCCCCCCCCCCCCCCACCAGGTAACCTACATGGCCCCTCCCTTACCCCTTACTGTATCCACACAACACAACACTACCCATAAACATCTACTTTACAAATCAACAAACATCCCTACTGTCTTCCCCGTTCCTCCCATAAACCAAATTCGTCTTCTCTCCCTCCTAACCAATCAAATCTGCCATTTTCAACTTTCATCAAAATTTGCCATCTCCAACTCAACATCATAATTTGCCATCACCAATTCATCATCAGTCCCTCCTAAGGAGGGAGAGATGGAATCACCCCAATGTCTCATCCACGTCGTGATGCGTCTCACCAATCCACACAGCAATTCTCATTTCCTGCACCAAAACAAAGAAAACACAGGTGTGGAGTCATCATCATCACCACAGGTAAGTGGCTGCGTATGGTGCGACAGGTTCTTCAATCCTAACTATTTCCTAAATGACTTTAACAACTTTACACTACCCGGGGTCTTTCTCCGGCCAAACCATTGGCCCTCTTACACTATGGGTTCTAAAAACCAATTCCCATTGGCCAAACTGTGGTGCTTTTCAATTTGGGGTCTCACTCCCCCGATTCATCTCCCGGTGCCCTCGCACAATTTCTGGGCTGTGGCGTGTACCTCTCCCAGTGGGTCTACCCACCTGCACACCTCCACCACTGCAGTTGCCTCCGAGCTTACCTGCTCCTTGCCCTAACCTAACTACCTGGGGAAGGCCCTCTGGCACTCTCCCCACTCGGTGCCCTCTCTGGCACTGGGCTACCCGGGTCCGTCCTCCGGATCCTCGGGCCCCATCCACAACTCTACCGGCTCCCAGAGCCCACCTGCGGCCTCACCTGGCCGACATCCTCACAGTGGTGGAGTGCCCAACCAACTACACACACTAACAGGCTACACGCCCAGCCATTTCCACAACACTAATGCACCCATTCACAACACCATTCTGCAACCGCACCACAAATGCCAATATCCAACCACAATTTACCTGCACCCTCTACCTAACACTTACACTACCCGCCCCGGGTACTCGTGAAAGGGGTCCACTCTTCCCCCATCCACACCTTCGCACCATGCACACCACTCCGTACCACTCACTCCAACTCTCTCCACACACCTGTACCTGCACACCTGTGCTCTCACACCTGGTGCCACCTGCACCCTTCTCTCCCCAAGCGCATTCGCGCTGATCCACACACTCACTACTCATACACTGCTCCACACACCTGTCCAGTTGCACACCTGTGCAATCACACCTGTTCAATTCTCACAAACACGGCATCATCTCAGCTAACTACTCCCTTCTGAAACTTGCGCTTCCCAGTCGTCCCTTTAAACTATTGCGCTCCCACGTCATTATCATCCACACTAATCTACTTGCGTCCCCACTACAGGTATCAGTCACTAACTAAACTTAACGTTACCTACTGTCATCTTCTAGGGCCCTATCAATATAACCTAACCCACCCGGGCTAGTTTTCACTGCCATACACCCCATAATCTATTGCTCCTTTGCCCCCCACATGGGAAGGATGGTGGATTTGCCATCCCACCACATCGGGGGTCTCTCACTACCAATTTTGCACATCGAATTTCAACAAATTAAAAATTTGTCAATCACTGCCCATCATCTGCCAATCACTACTGCCAATCCCTTGCCAATCATCAAATTTTGTTTTTCTCTAATTTTGGGTCCAAAACACTAACCTCATCACCCAGTCTACTCACTAATACCTCTCGGTGCGCCAATCCCTGTCCAAAGCCCGGCTTCGTGAAGCCAAGCAATGGATGCTGGTTGTTTTGTGCCAGCGGCTGGATGCGTCCCGCATTCGGTGCAGGGAAGGAGGTTTACCCGGGCCGAGATCCCACGCACCATCTCGGCACGGAGCCATCCAATGCCCCGATCTCGACCTGCCGGCACGTCTCACCAAAAAGTGGTCGCCATGACGACCCTTTCTATCGGGCTGCCAGCTCCGCCTAGTGGAGCACGGACGCAGCCGTTCAAAGCGAGGCCCAGCACGCACCGAGGGCCCGCTTCGGCTAAAAGTCGCTCTAACCTCTAACCCGTTTAACGTCGATGCTTCACCTGGACGCTTACACCCCGCAGCCCGTTCCTTGCTCACACATCCAGCCATGCCCATGCTCCTCGTACCTTTCCTTACACACCCAGGTACCCTCATTCCACTCACAGCTTTGGTCACACACCTGACCACCGAACACTTTGGCACACATTCGTTGCTCGCACACCTCACCAATACACCGCTTCGCGCCCCCTCCTCGGTCACCTCCTCTGTGACAATCACAGGTGTGCCCTCATTCGCACACCCAACCACGTGCCTCACTACCAATTCCAGCGTGCATTCCCACTCACGCTCTACCATTCCAGGTGTGCATCCTTCCATCCCAGGTGTACATCCTCGCTCACCTGTCACAACCAACTCACTCTCCTTGTCACTCTCACTACTCTCACCTCCATTCTTGACAGCGCACTCACCCTTACTCTTGACAGCGCACTCTTTCCTCATGCACCTGTCCGTCACACACCTTTCTCGCGCACACTCTCCCGTCACACCCTCTGTAACACTCACCACAGGTGTGCATTCTTCCTTGCCTTTGACAGCGCACTCTTTCCTCATGCACCCGTCCGTTACACACCTTTCTCGCGCACACCTTTCTCGCGCACACTCTCCCATCACACCCTCTGTAACACTTACCACACCGCGCTTCCATGTGCTCCCTCGCACACACGCTACGACCGACTCACTCTCGCCAGCACCCTCACTACTCCTTGGCACGCACTTTTTTCTCACACACCCCAGAGTCGGACTTCCTCGCACACCTCCTTTTTCGCACACCAGACCTGTCGCACACTTCACCAGTGGCCTCTCACGAACACCCGGGTCCATCTCGACCCCCAAGCTTCTTAAATCCCCTGGCGCATCATACGCACGACCATATTGGTCACCACTTACACCGGGTCCTCTTCCTCTTCGCTTCTCCTCCATCACCTGCGAATCCCTCATCCGGTTAATGAGCACATCATCACGATCCAAACACAGACTTTGGACCAATTCTTTTATCTCCTCTTTTATCTCTTTCTTATCCCCTCTCCGTCGCTTCTTAATTTCGCTCATCCCTTCTTCCACTTCTTCTAATTTGTGCTTCACCTCTTTTATTCCCCGGTACGTCTCCTCAAGCTCGTCCTCCAAGGCTACCTTGACCGTTTCCATGTGCGTCCTCACCTGCCGGTCCTTCGTCTCCATTACCTCTATCACCTCGTCCAACCTCGTTGTCAGTCCCTCACGTACCATCTGACATTCCCTCTTTGTCGCTATCAGGTCGTTTTTTATGTCGTTTTGTGTCGCTTTTAAACCTCCTAATACCGCAGTGTTCCTTTGAACCTGCTCCACTAACTCCGTCTGTCCCACCGTCAGCTGCTCCACCTCCTGCGTCAGGTCCTCTATGCCCCCTTGCAATTTTACAGTCCCCTTTCTCACCTCCTTCTCCATGTGCTCCTTACAGTGCCTCACCTCCTCGCGCACTCCTCCGACCTCCTCACTCACTCCTCTTCTGATCTCCTCTCCCATCACTTGCATCTCCTGCCCAGATGCCACCCTCATCTGCTCCATTTCCTCCCTGTGAGCATCCAGTTTGGTTTCTACCCCCATTCTGACCCCCTCTATCTGCTGCCCCATTTGGTTAACTTCCCTTTCCGCTTGGTCCCTCATGTCCCTCAATTTGCCTTCCATGGTGTTTTCTAACCCCTCTAACCCTTTTTGCATCCCTTCCATTTGATTCTCTTGAGCGGCCATTCTGTTTTCTACCCCCGTTAACCCATGTTTCACTCCCTCTATCTGATTCTCTTGAGCGGCCATTCTGTTTTCTACCCCCATT
Source organism: Myxine glutinosa (assembly GCF_964187855.1). Lineage (NCBI taxonomy): Eukaryota > Metazoa > Chordata > Myxini > Myxiniformes > Myxinidae > Myxine > Myxine glutinosa. The sequence continues at coordinate 289,613,450 of NC_136261.1, read as the reverse complement.
AACCCATGTTTCACCCCTTCTATCCCATTGTCTAACCCCTCTAATTTCTTGTCTAATCCCTCACCGGTACCCCTCGCTTCGTCCCTCATTACCCCCATTTGGCCCTCCATCCTATCCATTTTTGCATTCAGTTGGGTCAAGAATAATCTGAGGTCAAACCCGGTTTGCCCAGCGTCCCCAGCCGCCACCGCAGGCTCGCCCTCCGCGGCGCCGCTATTTTGGGACCCTTCAACCACGTGAGCGAGCGCGCCATTTTGCGCGCCCGCTACTTCGTGCGTGACGGCGCTATTTTGCGAACCTGCCGCCCTCACTGCTTCGCTCTCCTCTTGTCCCTCAATTTGGTCCTGGATCGACCCTACCTCACTCTCCTTTACCGGACCCCAGCTGTCTTGACCCGCCATAGCGCGACTTTCAAAATTCGGTTTTTTTTTATTTTTTTTATTTTCGTAAAACAAATTCAAATTTCGCCGTTATAATTTCGCGCGGGAAACGCGCTCCGAATCGATTCTACTAATACTTGTTACAAATTTGGGCCTAATAAATTTAGTCCCGGGTTCGAATTCCACTCCTCGACACCAATTGTTACAGACGTGGCTTGGATGTTATTCCCCGAGCGGTTTTGGGATGACCACGTCTGCACAAGATTATACTCGATATTATACCCGAACGTTGACTAGTCGCGCGATGCTGGGTCAATGAAGGCAATAAAGGAAAAGGACACACGGCTGGGTTTCAAATGACACGACACCCAGGGTTCAGTTCTCAAGACCTCCGGAGGAGATTATATTCGTTACGGAAGGTCAGATTACAGGGACGAGAGGTACAACATAGAAAGACGAGCACTTAGACACAATCTTATATTATCCCCGGACAGACGACAGGTAAACGGGACAAGGCTGACTCACACGGGGGTTGATGGCAGGAAAGCGGTTGTCGATGGCTCCAGGTTCTCCTGGGCTCAGGGCAGGATCGACCCGGTCCGGTCCAGAGATGCGGGGAGGTCTCGTCGCAGCGCTCAGAGGTGACGTTCTTTCTCAGGCGGGTCTCTCTCAGGCCTCTCCAAACTCAGGCGCATCTGTTTCAGCGCTCGCAGGCCCTTCTTTCTCCAGCTGGGGGCGCATCTGTTTCAGCGCTCGCAGGTCCGTCTTTCTCCAGCTGGGGGCGCATCTGTTTCAGCGCTCGCAGGTCCGTCTTTCTCTTCAGCTGGGGGCGCATCTCACGTCACCTCCGGTCAGTCGCCACGTATATCCGGCGGGGAGTGACACGCCCTCGGCTCGTTAGCTCCGCCTCGTGGAATCGGCACGTTGCTTCTCATTGGGTGCGTGCGGGGGGTTTACCAGGCTCCGCCCTTGACAAGGAGCCCCTTCGTGGTAACCCCGTGGAGCGCATGGTCTGGAGCGCATCGTCTGGAGCGCATTGTCGATGGCGGCGAACCGAGCCGGTGGGAGGACGCACACTCCCCCCCGCGCAGCGCCGTGCCCCTCTGTTGTTGTAGACGGGGAAGAAGATGGGAGGAGGTATGGGAAAGGTCCTAAACTCACTACTGGTGCCATATAATCACATTCTGGTGCAACGAAGAGTCATAATTAATGGAGACGAGGCCTTAACTGACATAGACTAAGAATAACTAGGAAGATGTCCGAAAGTTGTCTACGTGTGGTGCGGTGGACCTGGGCACGACATTTAATGGGGGAATAAGGGGAAGGTCGGCTCTACTGATTGTTATTTACATGCAATGGGACTAGGGAATGGGGGATTGGGGAAAGTTGGGGAGTATTGGAGAAAATAGGGGAATATTTACAAGCGGATATGGAGGCCAAATTCCATATTCGCAACAGTATGATACCTCAAAAGTTGTGGATGGATTCTGACAAAACTTGGTGGATGAGGTTGTTAGGTGACAAGAACAAGCGATGAGATTTTCGTTCAGGTCCAGATCCAGATCCAGCCTATCAGTGGGATACAAAACGTAAACTGTTCAGCCTGGCGGATGTATGCACTCTACAAAATGCTGTTCTTTGTATTTAAAAGCAAGACGTACAAAACAAGTGCAGGCTAATTTCAATTTTAATTGGAAAAGAAAGCCCTTCCCGGTTTTAGATGACGGAAAACACAAATTGCACTTAAATCCCTGCTTTACCTCAAAAGTTAGGTGGACTAAAGCAATGTGACTGTGTCCCCAATATGCCTCCGCATAGTCCCACAATGGGTAGATGCCTCATTCACTGTCCTAAAAATAAACAAGTTTGATTTAAATCCCTTCAGCTGTTTTCAAGTATCACATTTTCACCAGCCATGACAGGTTTCACATCGATAGGTGAAGTGGTTTCAGAGATGGGATTTAAAAAAATATTGGCTTTCAAGCTAATATGGCTGCCACACCACGTGGCATATGACCTTTAAAATGTACACTCTGCATATGTATGTGTCCGGGATCACATTTGTGAAGTTTCGTGTGGATCGGATAAGGTTCGTTTTTTTCTATTCAAGATGGCTGCCAAACCACATGACCCACGACATCATTTTCAAACAATATGCAACAATGGTGTTAGATGATATTTGTAAAATTTCGCATCGATAGGGTAAGCGGTTTAAGAGATATAATTATTTTATATTTTCCTTTAATCCAATATGGCTGCCACACCATGTGACCAATGACGTTTTCGTGGTCATCTTTTAATGGCACATTTTTTATTTTTTTTATTTTTGTATACTGAATCGAGGCTCGTGAAAGAGCTAAGAAAGACACATGTAAAGTTTTGAGGCAATCGATTTGGTAGTTTGGGAGAAAATGTATTTTTAAGGTTTTAGGTTAAATCCAATATGGCTGCCAAACCATGTGACCTATGATGTCATAAATTTAATATTTCAATACAAATGGGTCATAGATCATGTGCATGCAGAAATGTCGTAATTATTTTTTCAATGAAATGTAGTAATTTTACAAGTAATTTAATATTTCAATACAAATGGGTCATATATCATGTGCATGCAATTTCAGATTTTTAGGATAAGGAATTCAATTAAAACATTTTGGCTGGTATACCACATCACCTATGATGCCATCATTATCATGCTTTTCTTCCCCATTGGGAGTACTTTACAATGTGCCAAGTTTCAAATTTTTCATTTCAGTGTTTTCCGAGAAATATTTTTTTAATTCTTTGCATTCAATCCAAGATGGCTGCCATACAACGTGACCTATGACGTCAGTTATCATAAAAACATTCTGCATAGGTCTCACTCCTACCCTGAAAGTTTCATCTCAATCAGCCATGTGGTTGCAGAGAAAAACTAGGTTCAGCCCATAAGTACGGAGTGATGGACGGACACCCCGAAAACCTCATGCCTCTGGCCACCTTCAGGGGTGGAGGCATAAAAAGAAAAAATATGTACCTGTGTGGGTCTGTCGTGCATGTTTGGCAATGGTTTTGTGTGCTATTGTCTTTGTGTACTTGCATTGATGGAAATTAATTATCAGTCCTTAAAACAAATACTGTATTTAACTTGATTTCGTGCTTCTACCATCCAACACATGTCGAGCACCTTTTCTACTCGAACAGTGACTGATTTTAGGGTTTAATTTCCTTACAGTTATTCAATCTTCATGTAGAACAAGGTCTGTCATGCATAATTGTTTCAATTAATATTTTGATCTCCGTAGATCGATAAGAGTTTGAAACATTTAATGAAGACTTGTGGTGCCACCAGTTATTTAAATTTATATTGCACTTGATATAATGGATGTTGACGAGGATTAATTTAGATCATTATTATTAGGTCAACACAATTGTAATGAAATAATCGATTGTTCTCTGTGTGGGATTACATTGAAGAATATTTTTTAATGCTCAGGAGAGGGAGTTTGACTTTTATACACAAGGAACATACCAAAATACAAAGTTACTTGGAGTACCTATTCAAACGTATATCAAAGGAACATCAAAATACAGAACGGTAAGATCATTTAGGCCAGACCTCTCTCGGTCTCTTTCAGTGATCTCAATTTTATAGTCTCGAACACGGCCGATTATCTCATCGATGCCGATTTAATGTTTTGAATTATGCCGCAGTGGTCCAAAGGTTGTGTCACGTACAAGCGATAGGGATTTTGCAGGCATGTTGACGGGCGTTTTGACCTTTGTATGGACATTCATATATTTAGTTTCAAGAACATTTTTATTAACCACAATACAATTAACTAATTTGCCAACATTTGAATTCTAATTCACAACTATTTAAAACGGTACAGTATTCCGTTTAGCATTTAAGATGTAACATTTGTGAGATGTGGGTCTAAAGGTGTTTGCATTCATCAATTCAAAACAGAGGCCGCTGTGCTCCAGACATCTCCTGCAAACACTCCAAGTGAGAAGTTGGCTGGCCTTCACCCCACCCTGCCATCTCACCAACAGCATGGCTGGGGCACAACACTCTCAGAGCAGAATTCATGAACTAGTACAGCGGATAACAACAACAATTGTGCATTTTATGAGAAAAGCATGAAATTTTTAACATAGTTAGTGCATACCATAAGGTTTATTTTCAGATGTGGAGGGAAGTCAGATTTGACCTCTGAGGACCGTTGATAGGTCAAATCCAAAATGGCCGCAAGTCCACCGAGTCTAATGTTCAAACGCGCTTAATTTTGGAACCAAATAGTGTAGAAAAACATTATAGGTGTCATTTCCAACGAAATAGGGGATGCTCCTGATGAGCTGTGGGTTGCCTTTGGTGTCGGCGTCGGGTCAAGCTTTCGGTACATAGCTGTTCACGAAATGGTTGCCACATTGATTCCAACACAGTGTCTGACTGCCTGACTCTCCCAATCTTTCACGCTTTCACCGGGTGTGATACTGTATCTGCATTCGCTGGCAGAGGAAAGAAGACTGCCTGGGAAACTTGGAAGTCTTTCCCAGAGGTGAATGATGCTTTCAATGAACTCCTGGGCATGCCAAGTGAGGTCAGTGAAGGCTCAATGTTACTGCTGGAGCGATTTGTGGTGCTGATGTACGACCGAACCAGTGAGAGCACGGAAGTGAATGATGCCAGGAAACAGCTCTTCACACAGAAGTGTAGAACTCTAGAGAACATTCCTCCAACCCAGGTAGCACTCAAGCAGCACATCAAGCACACTTGCTACCAGGCCAACTGTTGGAACCAGGCATTGGTCATGGATCCAGAGATGCCAGACCCATCTGACTGGGGCTGGACAAAGGAGACAACTGGGTGGCAGCCTCTTTGGAGCACTCTCCCTGAAGCATCAAAATCGTGCCAAAATCGATCCACTGTGACTGCAAGAAAGGGTGCACTGGACGCTGCAAGTGCCAAAGCTGCACTCAAGTGCACTGCACTGTGCTTCTGTTCTGGAGACTGTTAGATTTAGATCATTACCAATTTTCATCATTGCACTTTTTTTTTCTTTTTTTTCTTTTTTTTTTTGTATACAGGATCGAGGCTCGTGAAAGAGCGAACATTAATCACACAGAAAGACAAACCGACACATAAAACATATAACATCGGGAGCGGTAGACAAGATGGGGAGAGAGGGGGAAGGACACAAACACAACATTTGAGAGCAGGGACCGAGAGACATGGAGACATCGAGAGATCTGAGAGAGGGCGAGGGCTTTGGGGGGGGGGGGCGGCATGGGAAGGGGGCGGTGGGAGAGGTATAAAACATATGGACACTGCCAGGACTTCCAGGAAAGAAGTTGGAATTTCAAACAAGGTGGATCTGGGGTGAATTAGCAGGGGTAGAAAACATCAAGGTTTTGGATGGGGGAAGATAAGAGTTGGTGGTGAACAGCTGTTTTAAAGACCTGGAGGGAGGAGTGGGATTGAAGGGAGTGTGGGAGTTTGTTCCAGAGGCGGGAGAAAAGAGGAGTGAAGGTGAGCAGAGAGTCGAGATTTTGGCAGTTTAACCATCAGAGGCTTGCTGGCAGATCTTGTGCGACCTGTAGGAATATTTGGGGGACAGAGCACAGAGAGAGCTGGGGGAGCAAGGCCGGAGAGGAGTCGGTAGAAGACAGAAAGACCACCTACCTGCCTGCGGTGAGTGAGTGAAAGAAGTTGGAAGCTTTTGTGGACATATACTTTGTGGACATATACTTGACATTAACTTGATTTAATGGAAGCTTTTGTGGACATACTTGGTTAACTACAGTTATTTTTTCAGAAGTTATTGCATCATTCCTTGCAGTGTAAACACTTTTTTTCATCATTTCTGGTCTTTGGGTGTTCTGTACCTATCCCTCCCTGTACCTGAAAAAAATAAAGTTTTAAAAGTTCAAATGAACTTTTTCCAATAGCAGTTCCAACTGCAGTATCATAAAAATAGATATTTAACGTAATTTGACCTTGACCTAAATGCATGTCCTTGGGTTCTGGCGATCTCAAAAGTATCACCAAATGAATGGGCATCCCCAATTTAGTTGGAAATGACACCTATAATGTTTTTCTACACTGTTTGGTTCCAAAATTAAGCGCATTAGAACATTAGACCCGGTGGACTGGCGGCCATTTTGGATTTGACCTCTCACGGTCCTCAGAGGTCAAATCTGACTTCCCTCCACATCTGAAAATAAACCTTATGGTATATACTAACTATGCTAGAAATTTCATGCTTTTCTCAAAAAATGCACAATTTGTTAAAATATGAGAGCTTATCCGCTGTACTAAACTAAATACTCTCCAATAATTATATCAATCACCTTTATGATTATCCAATTAAAATACATTTCTCCTTTGTAACATCCTTACTGAGTAAAAACAATGTCAGTGTGTCTGTTTGTGTGTGTGTCTGCCTGTACGCATGGATTAAAATCTTCGACAATGTTCTTTTGTTACATGAGCTTCCCATTTATAACAAATAGAGCTAGACAAATGCTGAACTCAACGCTACGGCACACTGCCCTTTTATATGGACTGCTCTTGTCTCTTTTTTTTTTTTTTTTTCCTGTAGGGATATCGAGGATAAGAAAAAAATTGAGCACCTACTGACTCTGAGTGGACCACGCACCAGGGATGTGACTTATTGCTTTGATCCTTCGAGTGAGGTTTGGGTCTCTTTAAGCAGTGATAATAATGACATTTCAAGTAATCTCTCCTTTTTTCATTTCATCCTAAATTGATGCCACTTGTGTTTATTTTTATTTTTTTTGTCACATTCAGTTTTTCTGCCATCAGCTTAAAATAGTTTGTTTAAGACCAGCAAATCAAGCTTATCTATTCCTGGTCATAATTGCATTTGCTGAAATGATGTAATCACTTGAGTGTTTTCCTTTTGATGTCCTCTTATGTAATTGACATTGTCGTAGATCATTGGTGTGTCATAGATCTCTTATGTAATTGACATGACCCCCTACTTCGAATTTGACAAATTTTCATCTGATTGCACGTTTCAGCGTGAGCTTGTGGTGCAGCTTTTGGGTCTGTTTCCTACTGGAGAGGGATAGGAATAGGGATGGGGGGTGAGTAAAAAAAATAACGGTTTACTGCCGCCACAGCGGGAATGACTGTGAGAACATCATCTTATTGCACTCCAGTTTGCCTACGCCTTTTATGGCCTCCATCCTTTAATTTTGACGACTGTTTTAAACATGCTCGTAAAATTTTCACCATTTTAATCTACATATATTGTGTGTTGTTTGCACTCCATATCCGAAGAAAGCCATTCACATGAAACATGTGAACAATGTGGTCAATTTTTTTTTTTTCTTCTGCATACAACGTCCAGGCTTGTGGAAGAGCTGGAACACTGAACGGATTAGGGCACAACAGAAGAAACTAGAATGGCACTCAGTAGAGCGCATACCTCCGCCAGGCTAAACAGTTTGTTTTGTATCCGCTGATTGGCCAGATCTGGATTTGGACCTGACCCAAAATCAAATCGGCTTGTTCTTATCACCTAACCAACTCGTCCACCAAGTTTATTTATAACTCATCCACAACTTTTTTGAAATATCATGTTATATATCGATTTTAGCCCTATCGCTCAATGGTGAAGAATAACTTAAAAATCAAATAACTCGTATCCGAATCCATATTTAGATCTTCACCCAAATCGAGTCGTTTATTTTTTTTTTTTCACACACCCAACCTCTCGACCAAGTTTCGTCCAATTTCGTGCACCACTTTTTGGGATATCTTGCTATATGTCGTTTTTGGCCCTATCTACCAATGGTGAAGCATCACTTTAAAAATTATACGAGTCGGATCCGAATCTGGATCTTCACCAAAGTCTAATCATTTCGTCATTGTCACATACCCTACCTCTCCGCCAAATTTCATTCAAATCCATCCACACCAGGCAAACAACCAGACAGGGGTGAAAACATAACCTCCATCCACCTTCGGTGACGGAGGTAAAAAGGAAACAGTCAAAAGAGGGAGGAAACACCAATAGCAGAATTGAAGGTCAAAATAGAGGGATACCTAGACAAATGAGGGTTAGGGGAGAATGCATGGGGAAGCCAAGATGGATGCAGAAGCAACCTCTCAGGAAGGAAAAACTGGAAACTTGGAAGGAAATGTGCTAAGTTAGTTGATCCCACACTGTTCTAATGTCTTCCAGCCTCATGTTGTCAAGTTGCTGTTCTTTCCACACTTGTACCATTTGCTCACGAACCTGTACCCGATACTACCCCAGTAAACATAGGATCCTCACCACTTCGGCTGTTTATCACCATTCTTTACGGGTGGCAATATCAGAGAAGGGCCGTATGTATACAGGTGCTACGAATGATGGGCAGCTCAGACTCTACATGTTAAAAATTTTGCATCCATTTCATGGAAACCAATTGTTAATAAAATCAAACATATTTCACAACGTCCATGCAATGTTTTGCCAGTCTTGGCTCTACCTTCATTGGTCTGTGGTGCGTTTTTGTTGTTTCTGCATTTATATATATATATTTTTTTTTACTTTGTTGTGGGGGAGGAAGGGGGGAGGCAGTGTCGCGGGTTTTGCCTTTTTCATCGGAAGAATATTTGTACTCGTCCCCGATTGGCTTAAATTCTACCATGAAGTGTGAGACTAACTCGAAACATTTGTGTTGGCTGAGTTTGGTGTTGCGATAATGATTTTCCTGAGACGACTAGCTCTATCTGCAAAGGTTTAGAATCCCCATCGTTAATACGACTGCCTTCGCCCAGTTTTTAACCCACATCCTTTGGGATGCCAATTCAGTGTCCATACCACTATACCTCCGTTTCTGGTCAAGGAGGCTGGAGCACCATTCAGAGCAAATTGGTTCAGTACAATGATTTCAAACACTACAGCATAAATAGGCAAGCTCTTAGATTTTTATCCAGGATGTCATGTTGATGACCAGTAAAATCAAAATTGATGAGTTTTAACCGATCGTGTTGCAGCATTTGCTCAGGATCCACAAGGCCTTGTTTGAAGTGTTAAACAAGTTTCCAAGTTAAAGATTATGCAAGCCCAGTTCTTTCTTGAAAAATAACTATGTAGCCAATATCAACAGGAATTGGTTTCTGTTGTCGTTGTACAAGGACGCTTGGACCCCTTAAAATAATTTTAACCCATCGATCTCATATTGTATCCATATTATGTTATCTATTCCCTTTTTTTTCTTTTTCTTTTTTTAAAATTCATGCAGCAATTAGTTGTAATTTTTACTCACTAAACATCCACATTCTGTAGTACGGTACTTATTAATTGGAAAAAAATCTTATCTGTTGGCATAGCCTGTGTAACAACGGTACTGGCCAAAACCAAACTTGTGTTGAATCTACAAAATAAAACCTTTATGTTTAATTAATTTTGAATAAACACTTTAAAGAGAAAGTGACCCACTTTTGCTCAAATAGAAAACAAAACCTTTGCTTGTCTACCTGCTCGTTGACGACAGAGCCGGCTTCGCAGGAATTTGTGCTTCGTGATTCTGTAACTTTGGATTTGGCAGTGCTCCAGAACTGTGGTTTTGATCAGCATTTTGTCACCGTTCCAGCACTTGTTTTCATTAGTTTCCCTTCTCTATGAAACTTGCACTCCTCTTCAGAGTTGTTGTTGACTTTATATTTAGCCCATGTGGATTTTCTAAAAACTATCATTGGCATTTCACAAGTAAGAAACACTGAGGGACTTGCCAGAGCTACTATCAAGTATGACTGACTGACACGTGTAGTCTGGCTAACTGTGAGGTGCATGAGTTGTACATATTGAATTGCAAAACCCACGTAAAACTATTTTACTGGTGGCCTTTATAAACTTTGGAATTAAAGGAATTTTGTTTTTGTTTCTGCAGCTTGGTGTTCCTCGGTTACTTCCTCGTGCCATTAAAAACAAATTGAGTCGGCCTGTTCCTCCATTGTCCCGTAAGAAAAAAAAATACATTTTGACACAAATGAAAGCTTTTGACTTGTACGTATGTCTTTGTTTTTGGTTGTATTTTAATATCCTAGTTTAAATTGTGTTGTTGATTTTTAGGAGTTCGCAAATCGACCCCGAAAGCTTCACCATCTGCAGACAGCAAGGCAGAATCGGAGCATGGAACTGAGAATAATGAGATACTGACCCTGCAGGTTAGATAAATGTGATGTCATCATAAAGTTGTGGCTTGTATTGTTATTTATGCAGCAATCATTTTGCTGGTTGTTTAAGATGATTCACATTTTGTTTCATGTTTTCACATTATGTAATGGACATGCTTTTGTGGGCATGTCAAGCATAGATTTTATTTATTTGTTTTTAAAATCTATTTGTCAGCTCATTGAAGAGTGAGGTGATGTAAAAAGTCAATGTACTGACAGTGGGGGTTAAAGTTGAATACAAGCAAGAGAATGAATGAACAGGACAAGAGGAGATCGAGAGGAAGGAGGAAGCACGGTTTCCTGAAAGCATAAGAGTTGGGTTCTGCATGGTTAATGGGAGTAGAAAAGATCCCTGATTGGGATGGGGGAAAAAATGAGATGGAATTACTGCTTGTTTGAAACCTTGGAGGGATGAGTGTGATTGAACTGCCTCCAGAAGGGGGTTATACAAATGGGAGTAAAGAATAAAAAATATGGATGTATCGAGAGTCGAGAAAAACAGATCGAGAAAAACAGAATGGTGGAATCGAGTAGTAATCTTGGTTTTTTGGGGGTTTAACCAGGAAGGGATTTCTGGGAGAACCCATGCATCCTTGAGTTAGGATTAGGGGGCTTAGATAGAGTAGAGGTAAGTATACCAATAGAGAGGTGGTTTAAAAAAAAGCAGGTTGATTGCCTATGAAATTGACAATAGATAGGAAAGTTCCAACAGTAGTTAAAAAAAGCAATGGATCTTTTAAAACAGTTTAGAAAGATCACAGGGAAGTTTAGGCCTCTGATTGCAGTTTTTAGGTGTAGAACAGAAAAGGACCTTGGAAGGAACACAGGTGAATGAAAGACTGAATGAGTTTACCAAAAGTCTATATAAACAAGATAGGTGTATGATGGCAACCTTGGATGAAATGGAATATGAGGAAGAACCAGCAGTGATAATGTGAGGTATGCTTGTACCCTGATAATACCTGAGATAATGTGAGGATAATGTGAGATAATGTGAGCAGCCCTGATAGACTTGGCAAATGGGAAGTACCAGGTGCCGATTGAATTCCAATATGACTCTTTGAGGTAGTTAACGAGGAAGCAATCAAAATTTTAACAGCTATCTATACAAAAAATTGGAGTAAGATTGTATGGCCTAAAAGGTAGAAGCAGTTTGTCTACATACCATTGTCAAAAAGGGGATGAAAGAGAATGCTCAAATAACCGAACTATTGCCTTGATTTCACGAACTAGCAAGATATTACTCAACATCGTTAAACGCAGAATAGAATACTTCATAAAGGGAGAAATGCCTGTTGAGCAAGCAGATTTTAGAAGAGGAAGAGGTACTGGAGATCAAATCGCAAATCTGAGGTGGATCATGGAAAAAGCATCAAAGGAAGGTTTATCTCTGTTTTACAGATTAAAAGCAAAAGTGTCTGTCCCCGGTGACGGGAAAAAGTTTAGGTTAATCTATCAAATTAAATTATTTCATGGACTTTAAAAAGGTTGATTGTGTTGCACTCTTAGTTTCGCTCAGAGCCAAAAAGCTCTGAACTATTTTAACCACCCAATGTGAAATGGTGATGCAACATTGGGCGCTCGGTGGAGGTAGGGCCCCCCTAAAAAAAAATTGAGGCCAAAATCTAGCTAATTTAAACAGTGAATTGTGAGCTTTGCCTGCACAATGTCTGATAAGATATGTCTGTTAAGAAGCCTGTACACCAAACAGGAAGCTACAGTAAGAAGAGTATGGAGAGACAGAATGGTGGAATCGAGAAAGGGGTCAGACAGGAGTGCAATCTCTCCCCTTAGTTGTTCAATCTGTATCGTGAGTACATCATGAGGAAATCAAACCTGGATGACAAAGGATTGGAGTAAGATGTATCAACAATCGAAGGTATACTGATGATGACACTCTGTTGGCAGAAAGTAAAGAGGGCTTGATGAAACTGCTGCAGACTGAAGAAGGAAAGTGAAAAAGCTGGTCTTTGTTTAAACATAAAAAAGACAAATAATCTTGTGAATGGAGAAGATCGAGGTGTTCAGATTGGGCGATGATCAGGTGGAAATAATGGGAAGTTTTATATTACTGGGTTCTCAGATTGATGTGAGTAGAGGAGAAATTGATAGACGGTTAGCGTTATCTAGAACAGCAATGTAAAGATTGACAGAGACCTGGAAAGACAGATGTGACGATACAAACCAAGAGGAGGCTGGTGAACACTGGTATTTTCAGTTGCAATACATGGATGTGAGTCGCAGACAGTGAAAAAATAAAAAAACAACATTGACAGTTTTCAAACATTGTGTTGGAGACTATTGTTCTCATAGTCCAAGTAATTTTTAACACCGAAATCTGTGCTTGAACAAATTATACCACCATGTACATCAGAAGTGCTAATCCTGAAACAAAAACTGTCATACTTTGGATGCATCATGCATGCAGAAATTGGAAGTCTGGAGAAATCAACCATGCTGGGACTGTATGAAGGAAAAAGAAAAATGCAGATCTTATATGTATTGGATGGATGAGATAAAGCCAAAGGCTAAACCAAACTATCTCTGCCAGAGATTCAGGTAGCAATGCAGGATAGGGATGTTTGGAGTAATCTGATCATGAATGTAAACAGACGTTGGCCACGACTTGACGGAACTAGATATCGACATAAGGTTAACCTACCTACATACCTACCTACCTACCTGCCTGTGATGAGAGCAACATGCCTTGCACTTCAGCCTCATTATGGCAAATTTCAGTTGTGTTGAGAGCTTCAGATTCCAGACTTTGGGAGACAGTGTTAAATTAATTGTAATGAGATATTGAAATCAAATTAGATTGAGGTTATGGCAACATTGAGGTTGGTATAAAGATAAGCAAGATTAATAAATTTGATTTAGCAGGATGTGCATGAAGCACCGGCATGATGGGCCTAAAGGCCTGCTGTATATGTTTCCTTCTATATCTTGTATAAAAGGATGAAACAAGAAAGATATCGTGCTTAGCATGATACTGTACTTGCGAAATGCAAATGAGGAATAGTTGCCATGGAAACAGTACTTTCGAAAATTTAACCTATCGAGTGTTTTACATGATGGAATGTTGCGCATAACACATTTGTTTGGGAAATTTACTAACTGTGGCTTAATAGGTGTTTTACATGTATCAGATGTCATTGATAACTTTGACATACTATGCATGCGTACAAATAAGCTGTGTAAGTTTCAATCTGATAGCTTGAAAAACTTGAGGCTTGGCAATAATAAAATCGCAAAATAAATCTCATTTCATAATAATGGGGTGAAATTGTTGTCATGGAAACCGTTGACATGTTAAAATGGCTGAAGATCATTCTGATTTTTGGTGAACCAATTCCGTGAACAACATGCAAATTCTTTTAAAATCTCAAGTCAACAGTATGAAAGTTGGTGATTTAATGTTATCTTGACCTTTAACCCTTTGACCTCAATTTATGGGCTCTGCGGTTTGGATTGGTGAACCAATTCGTTGACCTAATATGCAAATTATGTTCAAACTGATTACCACCATCAGGGTGGGTGGAGTTTGCACATTACTTGCTGAAAATAGAATGAGACTGCATATGGTGTATTGCAAGAAGACACCATAGAATAGATTGTGTATTGTGCATATAAAGATGTCTAAATGTCCACAGGTATAAATGGTCTAAGGTGTGCAAAGGTCTAAAGGGTCCAAAAGGATCTGTAAGGGATGAAACTTGGGTCTGGAGATATATCGATTATACCAGTTATGTCGGTATAATTTTTCATATTGATATACTGATATTGTCCTTTCCTCCGGGTGGTGTTCCTAACTTTACTTAATTTATTTCCACAATTAACAACTAAAATGAGACACGCTCTACATGCTATTAACCTGAACCGAATAAAAAAAAAAAATTTAAACTGCAGAAATTGAGCTTAACAGCAGTTATGACTGCTGAAAAAAAAAGTATTCATTTGCTAAAAGCGTGTCTCTGGACTTCTCCGAACTTCTCCAGGTGGTGTTTACTATGACCTCAAAACGTACCCAGGAAGCAAGTAGTTGGTTTCAACTTTTATCCCTCAGCACCCGAGCACCGTTTGGTCAATCACGTTTTTATTTGTCCTCGCGGCTGTTTTTAAAGCAATTCATTTTCTATGAATCAGATTACCGGTACAGCGATCCGCGAATGTGATACTGGCCTGTGCTGATTACCGGTACGGTGATCGACGAAAGTGATGCTGGCCTGTGCTGATTACCGGTGCAGCGATCCGCAATAGTGATACTAGTACGGTTATCCTCTACCAGTATGACGATACTGGTGCGGTGATCTGCGGCGGCGATACTGGTGTACGGTCATCAATGGTGGCGATACTGGTATACGGTGATCCGCGGCGGCGATAATGGTGTACGGTGATCCGCGATGGCGGTACTTTCCCTCACCTGAATCCACCCCATTGTTCTTCCATCTCAAAACTGCAAAACTCCCCAATTGATGCCATTAAAGGTGATTATTGGCACTACTATTGCCGTCGTCCTGTGAGTGAGATCAGCAACAGCTGCTCGCTACGGGGAGGCGGACGGGGGGAGGTTGGAGAGGTCTGTGCCGATTACCGGTAGATGTTGAAACTGATTATGACTTGGCATCGTGTGCCAATATTGGGCACGGCTAGCTTTTTACTGAGCTATAATATTTACTGAGCTAGCTAGCCGAGCACTCGCCTGCTAGCTGTGATTAATACTTAATGAAGTTGATGGTCATCGACTATTGTCTTTAGAAATTATCCTGCAATAATAATGCAAATGAAGGTCAAAACTGAACCACTTTTTACTCTTTATCAAACAAATTCTCTATCATACGATTGCCATAATTTGTAAAGATAGAGTGCATGATGTATGCCGTGAATTACCGTGTCAATGATGTGTACGTCATTTATGAATAAGTAATGGACCAGTGGATCATTATGTATTGTTATGAATGTTGGGGTAATGAAAGAACGAAGGAATGAATGATCGTTTTAAGGCCATTTTCCCTGCTAGAGCGGGGGTTAGAGTGATATATATATATATATATATATATATATATATATATATATATACACACACACAGACTTGGCATTTAATATGGATTTTTTTTTTTTTCTTGACTTGGGTTTACTTTCTTAACTCAGTATATCAATCTGGTGAGTTTCTTTTACACTTTGGTGATTTATTTGTTAAAAGAACCATGTCACTGATTGTCTGTCGCAGCAAGAAGTCAAGAACAGGATTATATCACAGGTGGCGTGGCAAAATGTACGGACAGGCGCATTTGATGATTGGCTTCACAGTCGGGTATACAAGGGTTGTTGCGTTCTGTATTAGTGGAAAACAACTGCTGCACGTCTCCAAAAGTTATTTCCGCTTCCTCTGGAGATGGTCCGTCAACTCGACAATGCTGTTTGTCATGGAGTGGTGGCTTTACGAAATTACGGCATGAAACAGCGTGCTATTGCTCGGCAGTATGGCATCACTCAAGGTCAGGTGTCAAAGATCCTGAAACGAAATGCTCAGAGGGGTGTCCCGACTCCAATACCGAGGCCAGGACGTCCCCGTAGAACCACAAGGAGGGATGATCGCCAGCTGCACCGGTTAGTCCGCAATGGCTGTACCAAGTCAGCTAATCGGCTTGGGGCTGAGTGGCAGCAACTGACAAATGTGCCTGTATCCAGAAAGCTATTCAACCAACGACTGGTTCAAGCAGGCTATCGTGCCAGGCATCCCCTGAGAAAGCCACGCCTGACCAGACAACACCACCAGCGCCGATTGCAGTGGGCCAGAGAGCACCGTCAATGGCAGCCAGGACACTGGAATCACGTGATCTTCAGTGACGAGTCTAGATTTCTGGTCTATCGTCAAGATGGCCGTGTCCGAGTGCACAGACAAGTGCATGAAGCCTACAACAAAGATTGTATAGTGCCAAGAGTCCAAGCTGGAGGTGGTGGGGTGACCGTTTGGGCTGCTTTTCATGCAGGGGGCAAAACTGACCTGGTTGTTCTGAATGGAAACCTGAACCAGTTCAAGTACAGCGCCATTCTGGAAGAAACATTGCTTCCATTTGCTCATGCAGCCTTTCGATGAAACTTTGTCTTCCAAGATGACAATGCACGGCCTCATCGTGCTCGCATGATCCAACACTTTCTTGCTGACCGTGGTGTAGAGCATATGGAGTGGCCTGCCATGTCCCCGGATATGAATCCGATAGAGAACTTGTGGGCAGAATTAACGCGTCAAATCGACCACTTGGACCAGCAGCCGACTTCTGTGCGTGAATTGCAGCAGGCTATTGTCACTGCATGGCAAGCGATTACTGTCCAAACCTTGGCAAATCTCGTGAACAGCATGCCTCGACGTGTACGTGTTCTCCTGAATGCTCGTGGGGGTTACACGAAGTACTGAACTGTAATTTTACTGTCCGTAATCCCAGTCGTAATTTAACTTTTGCTTTTGTTAAAAAATTTTTTGGCTAATGTGCAAAATAAAGAGATACTTCTGGAAAACGTACAGAAGTTTAACACAGTACTGTCCATGAATTGAGTTCGATATCAGTTTGCATCACTTTCAAGGATCAATTCATTTGTTTTGAAATGTCAAATGTGGTTTTTGTTTCTTTTAAAGGTCACATTAACAAAATCTAGAATAATTTCAACATAATTCCAATGAACTTTTGGTTCTGAGACATCTTGAAAAGTAAGTTCACCTCCAGAAAAAAAATATTCCATATTAAATGCCAAGTCTGTATATTGATACGGTTTTGAGGTTTGTACATATGACATCATTTAAGGTTAAAGGTTTGCCCCCCCCCCCCCCCATAGTTCGTCCACAATCAACACCTAGGCCCACTTAGAGTATTAGTTATGTCATAGTATGTGTAAGAGTAGGCCATTTCCCTAGTAATATCTGCGTTGTGTAAATAAATGAGCTTAGGTCCTTTCATTTTGCGGCCACCCTCCCAATTCCATCTATGGGCATACTTGATCCCGCGCCCCATTTTGGCTGATCCCTCCGTGTGTTTCACTGCCCTTTGTTTGCTCGAAACTAG
Source organism: Myxine glutinosa (assembly GCF_964187855.1). Lineage (NCBI taxonomy): Eukaryota > Metazoa > Chordata > Myxini > Myxiniformes > Myxinidae > Myxine > Myxine glutinosa. The sequence continues at coordinate 289,595,832 of NC_136261.1, read as the reverse complement.
TCAAGTAACACGAGGTAGGCCTAAGAAGAGGGACGAGCGCGGGGGTCGAGGAGGGGCGGCGTCAAGCAGCACGTCAGAGGCGATGACGGTAAGGGCCACCAGCCAACCAGGCTATATAGGGTTGGTGTTACCGTCATTTCGGTGTTACTGTCATGTTACCGTCATTTCGGGTGACACCGTCACAATTTCGGTCTTCGAGGCCGGCCGATAGGCACAGTGTGACCGGAAGGGACGAGGTTCTCCTGACCACGTGGCCCTTGACTTGGTTTGTCCGCACAATGTGGGCGCTTTCAGGATGAACTTTAGCCGGGGAGCGTTTGGGCGCCCCGGTCTGATACTGCCGCCCACGCGCAGAACAACTTGTGAGTGCACGTGGGTCCCGGCGGTCCCACTGGCCTAGCGCTACCATGTTTAGACAGCGAACTCCGTCCCCGGGCACCGGCACCTACTCCCGGAAGTTTGAGAGATCAGCAGTGCCGGGCACGGTAGGACACCCGCGGAGCCCCGGCGGACCGGGGACGCGCGAGCCTACGCGTTAGCGTGCTACGGTGGAATCAACGGCTTCGGCCACGGCCGGGCCGATACTCGGCCCGGTCGCCCGGAAATGAACTGGTTCGACGCCCGCGCTAGAGAGGTCGCGGGCGACTGAGATGTATTAACAAATAATTAATTAATTTGAGACGTCCGATTTCTAGTGTTTGGAAATTTGGAAGAGCTTGACCCTAGCCTTTCCCTTGCGAGGGCAAGGAGGAACTTAACACTTGACACTTAAGCTTAGTTTGAAGTACACCCTGCCAGCGCTCCCGGTGGGACGGCAGGACAACCAGAAGGGACGAGGTTCTCCTGACCACGTGGCCCTCGATCTGGGAAGCGAGAGGCGTTCCATTAGTGGACGCGCCCCTCACGCCCGACTTTTGGGCGGCCCCGGCAGGCCGTTTGTTTTGACGTTCCGTGACAGGCCCCGCACCCCCACATCCGGGCCGACCGGGCGACCGGAATGAATCCCGGTGTCCCGATCCGAACCTTCAGAGCGGGCCGGCTGGGGAGTGCCAAGCACCCCGTACCTGCACTTTCCGTCCCTGCGGTCCCAAATACCGGAACCACCCGAATACCACTTTATTCGACAAAATGAGGTGCGGCCTACAGCCTTAGAAAACCAACCCTATATAACCAACCAATATAGTTAACTATATAACCAACCAACCAATATATAACCAACCAAAAACCAACCCAATCCGTTCCCGCTCCCGACACCAATTGTTACCGCCAATAGTACAATTGGTGTTCCAAAATTTGGGCTAAATAAATTTAGTCCCAGGTCCGAATCCGACACTCCTGACACCAATTGTTACGGCCCGCGGATAAGGATGTTGGTTTGCCGAGCGTATGGCCCCGCGGTCGTACAGTTACCCCGACTAACCCGATTCCCGAACGTTGGCCGGATCGCGCCACAGATATTCAATAGGGAAAAGACTAAGGCGACACGGATGTGAAGAAGAAGCAGACAAAAAGGTTGGAAATACGAATATAATTTATTTGCTATTTACAGGCTCAAAAAAACCAAGGAGAAGGAAAGATAAGAAAATAATTTACAGAAGATTTTAGAGACACAGTGCAACGCTAGCTTATACGAGCTTAATTAAATACCCAGGGACAAAACAAACAGAACAAACTCACGTACACCAAAAAGGATGGACAGGCAGGAGGTGGATGGCTGGAGGGAGAGGAAGGTCCAAGGGGGTCCTGCAGCACGATCGGCGCGTTTAGCAGCCGCCGTTCCTTCGCGGCCCTGCTCAAAACCGCCGTCCAGGCCCCAAGCGGCTGTTGAGTGGTGTTGCTGCTGTGGCTGCTGCTGCTGTGGACGTCGCGTGCTTTGCCAGGACTACAACAGGCTTTGTGCTTCCCTGGATGATGACCTCCTTAATGTTCTCTATGTTCTTTTGCTCACATGCCAGCCTCGGACTCTGCTCGGAGAGGCACCAGCTCAGGAACAAACATCGGCCCACTTGATCAGCCGTTGCTGTGTACAAAGCTTCCTTGGGTGATCTCAAGGTACTCTCGCAGTTGGTTCTCTTACAGTTGGTTCTCTCTGGATGATCTTTTTACACAACTCAGCAACTACTCCACTCTACAACGTCCTTGCGCGTGCGCTTTTATAGCGCCTCCGGCGATCAAGCCGCCGGCCTTCAGGACACGCCCATCGGTGTGCTCACCTCGGCCCTGGTTGGTCGCGCGACCCTCTGGCTCCGCCCTTGATGACGACGGGCGGGCACGCCTTTCTTCCCCGACCCGAGCACATGTTCAATGGTGGTTTTGGAGGGGATGTAACTGGCAATCGAGGCTTGGCAATGATGAAAGGCAATGAAAGTTTTGGGAGTGGGAATGGAGAATGAAAGGAATCTACTCTATTTCACTTGGTGCAATGGAGTGTCATCTTAATGGAAGACAAGGCCTTACCCTAATAATAAAGATCTAACTATCAACCAGGGGGAAATCTATGATTGGCTAACGTGTATGCTTTATGGAATTAACTACGGGAACGCCCTTTGACCTTTATACAACACTGGAGGCAGGAGGGTCCAGACTTGAGCAATAATTCACAACAATTTACTACAATACAACACAATAAAAAAAATACAATCCTCATATCCGCAACAATATATATATATATATATATATATATATATATATATATATATATATATATATATATATATATATTGTATATATATTTTTTGATACCTATATACTGGTATGAGCCCTCCCATTTATATCGATACTGATGGAGCCTGATTAAAACAGCATGTTCCAAAAGTGGTTCGGTCAAAAGGGGTTTTTTGAGGATCAAGTGATCTCAAATGGTCTTTTTGGTCTTCGAGGTCCAAAGCTTCTAAAAGGTCTAAAGGGGGTCTAAAAGTTATGTTCCAGTTGTCGTTGGTGTTTCTCCCTTCTCGACCCTGCTGTTGGTGTTGGGCTGGATACTTGGTGCAGATTGGGGAAGAGAGAATGGGAAAGAGCGGATAGGGTGAAGGGGTAAGGTAGGAGGAAAAGAGGTAGACCTAGGTTGAGATGGGAGGATTGTGTGAAGAGGGATATAAGAAAGGTGGGGGTGGTTGAAGAGTGGAGAGTTGGCTGAGGACAGAGGGGAGTGGAGCTGTATCGTAGTCAAGGCAGGGCATGAGCTTGGTAACACTGGACCTCACCCCTTATAAAGGGAAGAGGAGGAGAAGAAGATGAAGAAGAGAAGAAGACTGATGGAAATTGACTTTTTGACCTTGACCTTTGATCTATTGAAAATAGGTTTTCAGGTTTTGAATCGCTCGATCAGTTGGTTAAGCTTCATGAAGATCGGTTTAGAATTGCGACCTGTAGGTGACCGACAATCATACCCAGGAAACGAATATACTTGTGAATCTTCGATTTTGCGACTCTTAAGTCAATCTGTGTCACAGTACTGCAGAATAGGCACACGCGGTTCGATTCGCCAACATGAAGCCCATGTGGTGTTGAAAATTATATCTGATTTGTTGTGATGTTTTTGACTTTGTGGATGTCTCTTGCAGGTACAAGCTTTACATACCCAGCTTGAGGAGCAGATGCGGAATGCCCGTGATCTGATTCAGGAGCTCTCGAGTGACCGTGAGATCCATGTGGCAGAGCAACACGTTGAACGGGTCCGAGAACGGGCGCACATTGAATCGCTCAGCCAGCGGTGAGCATAGGCATGGCATGTGTGTGTGCATGCACAGTGAATGGTGGCTCTGTCTTTTGCTGCTGTCCATTCTTGGTACAAAAACCAAGTAAATGCTTTGCTTGGAATTGCATAAGTGACAAGAACAAGCCGATTACATTTTGTTTCATGTCGGATCCAGGTCTGACCTTTTAGTGTGATACAAACCGTAAAATGTTCAGCCTGGTGGAGGTATGCTGTATACCAAGTGTCGTTCTAGTTACTCTTGCTAACTCATTTCTTTGTAGCCCGTTCTTCTGTCAGTTGATGTTTGTGTATAATGATCATTGTCTTCCCATTACCAGTTGCCTTCTTGTGTCAATTGAGAATCCTCTTGTCCTCTGTTTTGCTCTTCTCAACAAGTGTACAAAAACTTTAGATTGCTCAAATAGTATGAGACTTTGGAGGCCTTGTCGGTTGGTTTATCCCATTGAGGGAACAGAGCATGAGTGCTGCCAAAGCAGTCTCTTGGCCAGCGATTATTCTGGTTGCGTTGCCAGCAGTCGGGCATGAATTTGTCATTTGGCCCAAGGTGGTGGCAATGACGTGGTTCTCTTCATGAAAACACCTTGAGAGTTTCTGCGTCCACCAGCTAATGCTAGCAGCTGGGTTCCCAGTTGAACGTCCAGCTGAACAGCAGCACTCTTTGTGACGCAATGCCATGCCTGCGAAGTAACAATCCAACAGTTATAGTCGAGCTGAGAATCAAACTCATACGAGATAGCTCAGCGGTGGGGTGTGCAACCTCTGTACCATCCTGTTTGATTTTGTAAGCATATTAGATTAATTTTGCCTGCAAAGGGTTGTCAGATGGATCTTGACAGTTATTGGACTGAACTTTTGCCAGCATATTACCTACGTACAGTCATGGCCAAAAATATTTGCACCCTTGCACTTTTTTTCAAATAACTCTCTGTACTCTTTCTTGAAACTCTGTTTCAACAACACCAAGTTTCAAATAACTTTCTCTAAATATATTGTTACGGATCTCGGACGTCGGCTCTCCCCTTATCAGGGGGGGTTAATCCCCTTGTCCTTTTATCTGGCCGACACGAGTCCTGGAAGTTATACGCTCCTTCCGGTCGGTATTAGGTAGGGTTATTGGTCAACTTAGTCCTAATACCTAATTACTAACACCGACCGTGAAGCAGAAAAATAACTCCCGCCGAACCACGGCGTTGGTGGACACGCCGAGCGAAGCGAGCCGGGATCCGGGCCGTTATCAAGGACTAAACCCGATTATGGCGGTTCCGATCGTACCACGTTTACCCAATGGAGAAAAGACTGATGCGATCGGATGGAGAGGAAACCCAGAAAATAGGAAGAACAAGCAATTTATTACCAATGTACAAGGAGGAGAAGAGGAAACGAAAGAAATGTACAGGATAGGAAGAAGAAGAACATAGGGCAGCCTTAAACAGTCTTTTTCTTAATACCCCCGGACAAACGGGCCCGTCTCACATACACACTCACACGGGGATTGTAGATGGTTGATGGTCACCAGCGCGTCCAGGCTCCAGCCCGGCTCCGGTCCAGGGACGAAACCCGGCAGGCAGCTCGGCGTATAGTGGAACGCGAACGGACAATTGTATAACGGGGGGATGGCTGGTGTCCTAGCGGCATATGTAATAAGTGCATGCTTGTGCCAAACGCCCCCTCTCTCCAATGTTCTGCTTTAGTACAAGGTTCCAACAAGAGTCCTTTCACAAGCGCGCTTCCAACAAGCTCTGGACAGTCCTCTTCACGCAGTCGCAGTCCTCTTTCACGAGCGCTGCCGTATAAGTCCTCCAAGTCCTCTCACAACCAATCAAGCGCATTAGTCCCATTTAATGAGCACCGCTGCATAAGTCCTCTGAAAGGGCTTTGCGTTCGCGCTTTTATAATTCAAGCAGTGATCGCTCAGCAAGCCCAAAAGCCACGCCTATCAGGCGATCCTACCTCAGCCCTGGTTGGCTGGTCATCGCTTACCGGCCATGCCCTGATAGTGGGTTAACGTGGCCACACCTTTCTGGCGCTCCGCCCCCTTTCTCGGGCCTCACCTCATGGCTTATGGCGGTGTTGAGCAAGCTCACGGGCAGCTAAGGCTGCGGCTGCTGGCCGAGGCGCGTAACAGTTTGGGAGGGCCATGGGGAAGACTGGAGGGCACGTAATGGCGTCGCTTGGAGAGGGAGGCTGGCAAAATGAATGGAATGGGGACCTACTCCTTATTTGATTGACACAACGCAGATTCAACTATTGGAAACACGGCCTTATCTAAACACATACTAATGAAATAACTGAAGTTCTATAATGACCTACGTGTTGCTTGTGGCCTATCTATGGGGTGCAACCTTTAACCTTTTAATGATGTCATATTTACAAGTGTGGGTTCTCAAAACCGCAACAATATGTTGAAATTGACAAAAGTATTTGGTCTCCACAGTTCTTTATTTCACTGTTAATATTACAGAACCTTTGTTTTTGATTCAGAACTTGATATACCCTTTTACATCAGAAAATAAAAAGAAATTGCATTGACAAAATTATTGACACCCTCGACTTAATATTTGGTAGCACGGACTTTCGACAAAATAACTGCAGTCAAGTGCTTCCTATAGCCATGAATGAGCTTCCTACACCTCTCTACTGGCAGTTTGACCCACTCTTCTTGTGCAAACTGTTCCATTTCTCCCAGATTTGAAGGGTGCCTTCTCCAAACTGCTGTTTTCAGATCTCCCCACACATGTTCAATGAGATTTAGATCTGGACTCATTGCTGGCCACTTCAGGACAGTCCAACGTTTTGTCTTGAACCATTCCTGGGTGCTTTTTGAAGTGTGTTTGGTGTCATTGTCCTGCTGCAAGACCCATGACCTTCAACGGAGACCCAGCTTTCTGACACGTGGTTGAACATTGCGCTCCAAAATACCTTGGTCATCTCCTAATTTTATGATGCCATGCTCACATTCAAGGCAGCCAATATCAGAGGCAGCAAAGCAACCCCAAAACATCACTGGACCCTCCTCCATATTTCACTGTGGGGAAGGTGTTCTTTTCTTTGAAGGCTTCATTTTGTTTTCTGTAAACATAGGGATGATGTGCTTTACAAAAAGCTCTAATTTGGTTTCATCTGTCATCTGGGAACAGGACATTCCCCCAGAAGGATTTTGGCTTGTTCAGGTGTGTTGTGGCAAACTCCAGTCGGGCTTTCCTAACTCTCTCTCTCTAGTCTAGGCAAGAAATTCAAAAATGTGCTCATTTAAGCTGCATGAGGCATTTTTGAGGAAAAGCAAACAAATAGGTTTTTCTTAAAGGGATTTTCGTGCTGAATATGAATATCTTGTTTGTGTTTCCCAAAATTGCCTAATTAGGTCATTATTTAAGGTCAAAGGTCAATAAGTGCAAAATTCAAGTTTTCACAGAAATTATTTTATTTTTAATATCCAATACAGTGGCGAAAAAGTTTATCGAGTATCTGTCATATTAAGCCATATATCGTATGTCAAAGATTTGACATACATACATACATACATACATATATATACATACATATATATATATATATATATATATATATATATATATATATATATATATATATATATTGTTACGGACGCGGCTAGGATGTTGATCATAAGCTTATATAGCCTTACTCAGCGAACCTTCCAGCACTTGCTAGATGCGCCCTTACCACGCCCTCTCAAGCCATGCCCTCTCAGCCCTGGTTGGCTGCTGCCCTTACCGTCACCGCCTCTGACGTGCTGCTTGACGCGGCCACACCCCGACCTCGCGCTCCTCCCCCTTTTCAGGCCTACCTCGTGGTTACCCGACTAGTTTGAGCGAGCAACGGGCAGCTAACGCTGCTGGCGGCCAAAGCGTAACAAACGAGGTGGATTAGCCGAATGGGGCGTGGGATCGAGTTTGCCCATAGATGGAATTGAAGGGCGGCTGCAAAATGAAAGGACCTAAGCTTATTATTTATTTACACAACGCAGATGTTACTAGTGAAATGGCCTACTCTTACACATACTATGACATAACTAATTCTAATGGGCTACATGTTGTATTGTGACTAACTATGGGGGGCAAACCTACACAAAGAATTAAGTGAAGCACCCCTACACAACGAATTAAGGTAAGCACCCCCTAATATATATTATTTGTGTATATGTATACATTGGCATATATTCTAAGGTATGTGAGATCAAATAATGATTGGTATGACATTAGCACTTATCCATTGATGAAATGCAGATGAGTGCACTCATCTGTGACGCCCATTGCTCGTGCAGCACGTGTTATCATCCACGTGGTCGTGATTTTCTGTAAATGCACTATCATCACGGGTTATTGCAAGTCACGCCTGAGCTCGTGTGGGGGTTACATGGTCATTTTCTCGTAATGGTGGCTCGTAGACGGTTGTCGGACGGAGAACGATGGCGGATAATAGGCATGATCGAGTCCGGAATGTCCAGAAAAGCTGTAGCTCGAACGTTTGGTTACCACCATTCGGTGATCAGTCGGTTGGTGCAGAAACACCAGGAAACGGATGCGGTGAAGGACCGCCCAAGGTCTGGAAGACCTCGCGTGACAACAGTCCGCCAAGATAGAGCGCTTTTGAGACTGGTGCGACGATATCCCTTCGCCTCGAGCCATTTCCTGAAGGACAACTGGCTGCCCAACAGAAGGCTATGTCACCGTACCGTGAGGAACCGCCTGAAATCGGCCGGTTTAAGGTCAAGACGAGTGATCAAGCGTCCAAGGCTACTCGAACGACATCAGAGGGAGCGTTTGGCATGGTGCCTAGTGCGACGTGGATGGAACATCCGGTCTTGGAGGCGAGTTCATTGGTCGGATGAAAGCCGGTTCTTGCTGTACGTGACAGATGGGCGTGTTCGGGTGTGGCGCCACAAAAACACCGCGTATGCACCTAAAAACATTCAACCAACGGTACCCTTTGGTGGTGGCTCGATTATGGTCTGGGGATGCTTCTCCCATGACTGTAAGTTGGACCTGATAACTGTGCGAGGTAACCTCAACGGAGAGCGATATGCCGAGGAAATCCTGAATACCACCGTAATCCCGCACTTCGATGACCACACCCTCGCCAGCAGACCCATCTTCATGGATGACAATGCCAGGCCTCACCGTGCGAGACGCGTCCGAGCCTTGCTGGAGCAAGGTGCTGTGACAACCATCCCCTGGCCTGCGTACAGTCCTGACCTGAACCCCCTCGAGCACGTTTGGGACATGTTGGGACGACAAATTGCGAAGTTGGTCCCTCCAATAGCCAATCTGGATGAATTGGAACGTGCATTACATCGGGAATGGAACAACCTGCCACAGCAACGCATACGACGGCTTACAGGGTCTATGAGACGTAGGGTTGAGTCAGTGATCCGATCACGTGGGTCCTACACACGTTATTGACGCAAAGATCGCTAGAGGTCTTCTCAGAACAATGACTGTACGTTAGAAAACATAAACGTCATCCACACTGTCCGTGATGGACCTATAGCTCCATACTTAAATTGAGGTGAAAATATGCCTAAAATTCCCAAAAAATTTCACCTTAAATTATTCAGAATAAAATATTGAAAACGGCATGATTGTTATGTTTTTATGTGACCATAATATCACTTCTCCAGAAAATATAGCAATATCATGGGTATATTACACTGTTTTGACGACAACAAACTTGTAATGTGCGAGGTTGTAAAAAAACGGGGGGGGTGCTTAACTTAATTCTTTGTGTATATATATATATATAGAAGCTCACTGAGGATATATATATATATATATATATATATATGTGTGCAGCGTCTGTCCTGTGTTGTGTTGTGTTGTCACTGAACTACTTTCTCAAACTTTTGTGAAATCGTACCAAACTTCTGGTATGCACATATCTCTCCCGTCGGTATGTCCTAAGGGTAGTTCTTTTTTTTGAAAAAAAATTTATTTTTTATTTTTTGGGAAATTTTTTTTTTCAACTTTCATTGTTTATAAAATGTGATATCACGTATATTACAAATACATTTGTGCAAAATAATTGTTTGAATGGTGATTGGTTTAAACCATGACAAAATGGCAACTCGGGTACAGTCATTTATCTGTATATCTACACATCTGGGCAGTGTCTGTGTTGTCACTTAACGACTCCCTCAAACTTTTGTTTCCGTGATTGTGAAGTGTTTTTAATAACGTTGTGGTGGTTTTGAATCACGTGGTTGTGAGGTATTTTGAATTATGTGGTGGTGAGCTGTTTTTAAATGACGTGGTGGTGAGGTGTTTTTAAATCACGTGGTGGTGAGGTTTTTATTATGTGTTTTATGGCTGTGAGGTGTTTTTTATTTCATGGTGGTGAGGTGTTTTTATTACGTGTTTTATGGCTGTGAGGTGTTTTTAATTTTGTGGCTGTGAGGTGATTTTATTATGTGTTTTATGGCTGTGTGGTTTTTAATTTTGTGGTGGTGAGGTGTTTTTATTACATGTTTTATGGCTGTGAGGTGTTTTTATTACATGTTTTATGGCTGTGAGGTGTTTTTATTACGTGTTTTATGGCTGTGAGGTGTTTTTATTACGTGTTTTATGGCTGTGAAGTGTTTTTATTTCGTGTTTTATGGCTGTGAGGTGTTTTTATTACGTGTTTTATGGCTGTGAGGTGTTTTTATGATGTGTTTGATGGCTGTGAGGTGTTTTTATTACGTGTTTTATGGCTGTGAGGTGTTTTTATTACGTGTTTTATGGCTGTGAGGTGTTTTTATTACGTGTTTTATGGCTGTGAGGTGTTTTTATTACGTGTTTTATGGCTGTGAGGTGTTTTTATTACGTGTTTTATGGCTGTGAGGTGTTTTTATTACGTGTTTTATGGCTGTGAGGTGTTTTCATTACATGTTCAACGGCTGTGAGGTGTGTTTAATTTCGTGTTGGTGATGTGTTTTTATTATGTGTTTGATGGCTGTGAGGTGTTTTTATTACGTGTTCTATGGCTCTGAGGTGTTTTTGTTACGTGTTCTATGGCTCTGAGGTGTTTTTGTTACGTGTTTTATGGCTGTGAGGTGTTTTTATTATGTGTTTTATGGCTGTGGAGTGTTTTAAATTACTTGGTGGTGAGGTGTTTTGAATTACGTGGTAGTGAGGTGTAATCGTCCCAAACTTCCAGTCTGCACCTGCCCCTCCCCCTATGTATGTGCTGAGGGGTTCTTTCTTGAAAAAAGAATCTAAATCTTCAACCTAAATTGCCTATCAAAATGTAATATCACAAACAACAAATACATTTGGGCAAAATAATTGTTTGTTTTATGATTGGTGTAAATCACACAGCAACTCAGGTGCAGTCATTATCCTCAGCTAAAATAAGCCCGTTCTTCAGTAACGACGCTTGATGAGGCGAGCACAGCGAGCCGAGCCAAGCTAGTATGTATGTATGTATATATATATATATATATATATATATATATATATATATATATATATATATATATATATATATATATATATATATATATATATATATATATATATATAATTATATATATATATAATTATATATATATATAATTATATATATATATATATATATATATACATATATATATATATATATATATATATATATATATATATATACATATATATACATATATATATATATATATATATATATATATATATATATATATATATATACATACATATATATACATACATACATATTTATATATATATATATATATATATATATATATATATATATATATATATATATATATATATATTGTTACGGACGCGGCTAGGATGTTGATTGGCCGAGCGGATGGCCGCCGCACCCGAACAGTTACCCCGACTAACCCGAATCCTGCAACGTTGGCCAAAATCACGCCACATCTTTTCAATGGGGAAAAGACAAAAGCGAAGGATGTGAAGAAGAAGAACACCAAAGCAAAAGAGTGGAAATACGAATATCATTTATTACTATTTACACAATCAAAGAAACCAAGGAGGAGGAAAGATAAGAAAATAAAATAGAAAGAGGGACGGACCAGAAGGACACAGTGCAAATTCCTAGCTTACCTATAGCAGTCTTAATTAACCCAGGGACAGAACAAACAAAACAAACTCACGTACACAAGAAGGATGGAATCGTTGGAGGGATGAGGAGGTTCAGGTTCGTGCAAACGGCAGGGCTGGAGGTGACAGCTCCGACTCCTCGCACTCTGGTTCACAGAATGGGTGACAGGGAGATCCGAAGACCGTGGCACGTCGATGTTCGCGTGCACGCACTGGTTGTTCTCAGAGTGCTGGTTGGTATCGCGAGCAGGGCGTGCCGATTCTCATTCCCCGCAGGACGTTCGTGCCCAACAGAATGAACAATCCTCCCCACTGGTGTTCCTTGCTCATGTGCCTCCCTTCACAGAACTTCTCAATCTATGCTCCCTCACTCATCTGCTGCCTCAATCGTTTGCTCATGCCGCTGTGGGGACGTCGCGTGCTTTTCCAGGACTCGTCTGAGATGGGGGCGTCTTCTACGGGTTATATATGCCACGCCCTTGAACCTTCGCGAACCTCCTCGATGTTTTTCTCCACACCCTCTCCAAGTCCAACCCCTTGTTCTTGGTTGGTTGAGTGGGGCTGACTCACTCCTCCCCTCTATGACGAGGTGGGGACACGCCTTTCTTCTCCGACCCGAGCACATGTTCAATGGCGGCAATTGCAGCAAACCGCCCAATTCAGTCGGAAAAGGATGCAAAAAGGGGAATGCAGTTGGTAATGGAGGCTTTGAGGGAATTGAAAGGGGGTCTATCTTATGTAATTCAGTGCAATGGAGTATTAAGTTAATGGAAGACAAGGCCTTACCCTAATACACATAATAAGGAAATAACTGTCAACAAAGATATATGGTGTCCTTCGTGTATGCTTTATGGAATTGACGACGGGAACGCCCTTTGACCTTTATACAACAACAAATGCAGGAAGGAGGGTGACATTTTACCACAATTCATTACACAACAATTTAAAAAAACAACATTCTCATATCCACAACACTGCACCCTCCTCCCCTTAGGCACGTCCCGGGCCTATAACTTTTACCTTAGTGTGGCACGTAGGTGTAGTTCCCTCTACTTTTAACCTGACCCTGAGTGTGACAGTTTTAAAACACCAATAAATATGTCCCGCTGCTCCATTGCACCCTACCTAACAGACTCACGCCCACAGCTAACCGAATTGCGGAATTGTCTTCAAACTATGCATTGACGGTGGGGAGCATTATTTACAATGACGTTACTTTATTTACAAAACGCAACCCAGGACCTGTGATTGTTCTTTCTGGGGGGGGGGGAGACAGTCTGCCCTGCATCGACGCACCAGAAAGCACCAAAGCACCCTCAAGCACCAATCGGTGCACAGTCACCACAGTTCTCAATAAAAATAACCAAACAACCCCTAACCCTGCTGGTGGTCTCTTGCTCTTCGGCTCCCTCTGCTGGCTATTTGCTTTCTTCCAGTTGTTGTCAACTTGTGTTTTGCTGCCTATTTGGTGGAAATAAAAGTGCACAAAATGTGTCCATTTTTATTTGTGGCCCACAGGGGCCAACTATGAGTGGTTCACCTGTGGGCTTGGTGCCACCTCACCGGGTCCGCAAGCAAGATCTTGGGCCATCGTGGCCGGTTCCAGCAGAGGGGCCTTGCCCCAACCCATGGGGTCCATAAGTGGTGCTCGGCCACAGACATGTGGTCCATTAGGTGGTGCATCGATGCAGACAGCTGGTTCTGGGAGTTCTGGGCGCACAATGGCGGACTCACGCACGCTCCCCTCGGCGCCCAGTGGCGCACAGGTCCTCATGTGGGAGACAAAGGGGGGAAAAGACAGATGAGCGAGGGGTAAGGTCACAAGGGTACACATCAATACAGGCAATGCAAGGTGAAGTGCGTACGGAGAGCGAAGTGAGAAAGCTCGTCCCTACCGTATGTCACCCCCCCCCCCCCCCCCCCCCCCCCGTCACCTACTCTACCCTTGCCCTTACCCCATATTTACAAAATCTACACCTTTCCAAATTCGTCGCTAATGTCACGTCTTCCCCATATTTCCTCTACCAAATTCGTCTCCACAATCCCTCTAACCAAAATTTGCCATCACCCAATTCATCATCAATCCTCATAAGGAGGGAGAGATGGAACATAAACACAATGTCACATCCATGTCATGATGCGTCTCACATTCCAAACATTTGCATCATAAAAATAATAAAAACAACCTGGCATGGTGTGGAGGTACGTTATCCCTGGTGCGGTGGATACAGATGGTGCGAGGAGATTCTTAATCCTAACTATCCTCTAAATGACATTAACACACTTTACACTACCCGGCGTCTTTCCCTGCCAATCCATTGGCCAACTTACACTATGGGTTCTAAAAACCAATTCCCATTGACCAAACTGTGGTGCTTCTCAATTTGGGGTCTCACTCCCCCGATTCATCTCCCTGTGCCCTTGCACAATTTCAGGACTGGGGCGTGTAGCTCTCCCAGCAGGTCTACCCACCTGCACACCTCCACCACTGCAGTTGCCACCCGAACTTACCTCGCTCCTCACCCCAACCTAACTAACTGGGGAAGGCCCCTCCTGGCTCTGTCACCCCTTGGTGCCCTCTGGCACTGGGCTACCCGGGTGCCCAGCAAACCGCCCAATTCAGTCGGCAAAGGATGCAAAAAGGGGAATGCAGTTGGTAATGGAGGCTTTGAGGGAATTGAAAGGGGGTCTATCTTATGTAATTCAGTGCAATGGAGTATTAAGTTAATGGAAGACAAGGCCTTACCCTAATACACATAATAAGGAAATAACTGTCAACAAAGATATATGGTGTCCTTCGTGTATGCTTTATGGAATTAACTACGGGAACGCCCTTTGACCTTTATACAACAACAAATGCAGGAAGGAGGGTGACATTTTACCACAATTCATTACACAACAATAAATAAATAAAACATTCTCATATCCACAACAATATATATATAATGTTGCGGATATGAGATTGGCCTCCATCCATATCCGCTTGTAAATATTCCCCTATTTCCTCCATACTTCCCAACTATCCCCAATCCCCCATTCCCTAGTCCCATTTTCTGTAAACAACACTCTGTAGACCCGACCTTCCCCTATTTCCCCCATTAAATGTCGCATCCAGGTCCACCGCATCTCACGTAGACAACTATAGGACATCTTGCTAGTTATTCTTAGTCTATGTCAGTTAAGGACTCGTTTCCATTAATTCTGACTCTTCGTTGCACCAGAATGTGATTGTATGGCACAGTTAGGAAGTTTAGGACCTCCCAATACCTCCCCGCAGCTTTTCCTCACGGTTCAGCAACAACAACAACAACAGCAACAACAACGGCGGCGGCGCGGGGAGTGCGCGTCCTCACTCCGGCTTGGTTAGCCGCCATCGAACATGTGCTCGACGGGGTTACCACGTAGGGGCTCGCTGTCAGCTCCTCATCAAGGGCGGAGCCCGGTAACCCCCCTGCACCCAATAGAAGCGGCGGACCGCTCCCATCTGGGGCGGAGCCAACGAGCCGAGGGCGTGTCACTCCCCGCTGAGCATGCGCAGGAAGAGGGAGGTGACGTCAGATGCGCCCTCAGCTTGGAGAGAGAAGACGCCACCTCCGAGCGCTGCGATACCTCCCCGCATCTCTGGACTGGACCGAGCTGTATCCTGTCCCTGAGCCAAGGTGCACCTTGTGCTATCGACTGCCTGTCCTTCCCTGCCATCAATCCCTGTGTAAGTCAGTCTTGTTCCGTTTGTCTGTGGTCTGTCGGGGATAAGATAAGACTGTGTCTAAGTGCCCATCTTTTCTGTGCTTTACCTCTTGCCTTGTAATCTACCCCTTTTCTGCATCACCAATTATATCCTCCTCCGGAGGTCTTGAGAACTGTACCCCTTGTGTCGTTTCATTTATCCCAGCCGTTGTGTCCTTTCCTTCATTGATTTAGCATAGCGCGATTTGGTCAACGTCGGGTGGAATCGGGTAAACTGTGCGAACACGGCGGCCATTCCGCTCGGCCCATCATAACATCTTAATCAGCCGTGTCCGTAACAATTGTTCGTTCTTTCGTTCTTTCGCACGTTCTTTCGTTCTTTCGAACTTTCGTTCGCACGGCGGCGTTGCTTCGCGGCCGTGGGTCGAACCGCCGTTAAAGCTCAACTCCACCCAGCTGCGTGGACTCAGCTGCGGTTGGTTCAGCTGCGGTGGATTCAGCTGCAGTGGATTCCTTACTCATCTGCTGTGGGGGCTTCCTCGGTGATCTGCTCCAACTGGACTCACAGCTCCTCCTTAACTGGACTGGACTCAACTGGGCTCCGGTGGACTGCTCCGATGGACTCCGGGCGACGGGTTTTATAACCACGCCCATGGAACTTTCGCGAACCTCCTCGAACGCTCTCTCTCCACCCTCTCAGGCCAAACCCCTCATCCTTGGGTGGTTGATCGGGGGCTGGCTCACTCCTCCTTCTCATGACGAGGTGGAGACACGCCTTTCTTCTCCGAGCTGACCGCATGCGTAATGGAGTTTGGGGTGAAGAAAACCGCCCAATGCACTGGCACTTTGAAGAGACGATTGGGGGAAACTTGAAAAGGGAACTATCTTATGTCATCTGGTGCAATGCAGAGTCAACTAGTGGGAAACAGAGCCTTAAGCTAATACACATAATAAGGAAATAACTATTTAGAAGGGTATATGATTTTCTACGTGCATGCGATGGATTAACTAAGGGGACGACCTTTGACCTTTACACTTAACGGAGGTATTTACAAGGATCATTACACTATTTACAGAGGGTGATATTTACAACAATTACAGGATTCTCAAATCCGCAACAATATATATATATATATACAGTGAAACCTTGACTTACGAGTTTAATTCGTTCTGTGACCGAGCTCGTAACTCAATTTGCTCGTTTCTCAAATTAAATTTCCCCATTAAAATGCATTGAAATGCTATTGATCCGTTCCAGCCCCCCAAAAAACCACACCAATTTTTTTTGTTACGTGTTTTTAAATAAGAAAAATGTACTTTATAAATAACAAATAATGTATAAACAAGCACGACCTCGTATATACTGTACATAATAAGCGGCGTTACTCGCGCTGCTTGTAAACAAGGAGGAAGCGGACAACGCGGTAATTTGTAAGAGTCTTTATTCAAGAGCTCACTGTAACACTGGCGCGCTCCGGGCTGCGCGCCCGGTGTATATCCTGAGGCCACGCCTACCCCTCGGCGTGAACGCCGCCCACTCGGTGCGCGGAATGATGTCACCACACCAGTGAGCTTCCGTGTCCGCCACAATGTAAAGAAATAAACTGGTTTTATTCAGTGTATTTACCTTGAAGATCAGACGAAGATGCTGGCGGAGGTGGAGGAGATGACTTTTGCCTTTTTCGCCACACTTTCCTCGCTTTCACTTGCAGGGCGTTTCAATAAAAACCTGTCCAACGAGGTTTGTTTCTTCCTCCTTTTCAAAATGTTTCGATCGTACTGCTACGATCGTACTGCCTCGCCAAGTCGACAACACGCACACCTCGCTCATGTTTTTCGACGATTGCGTGTTTTATATCCAAGCACATCATCCTCTTATTCTTCTCAGTACTGCCCTTGGCACTCAATTTCTTAGGACCCATGGTTAAAACGAAGAAATTTTCCAAAATAACCAACATGCGAAAACAAAGCAGCAGCGATATACGGCAGAGATGCTTGCACGGCAAGATAACCACGTGACCGGAACGCTCGTTGGGCCACCTAGTGGCGGGTGGCGTAAGCTCGTAACTCAGATCTCGGCTCGCATCTCAAAGCAAAAAACCGCCCGAGCGACGGCTCGTATCTCGGAAAACTCGTAAGTTGGTGCACTCGTAAGTCAAGGTTTCACTGTATATATATATATATATATATATATATATATATATATATACTGTATATATATATATACTGTATATATATATACTGTATATATATATATATATATATATATTGTTACAGACGTGGCTTAGATGTTATTTACCGAGCGGTTTGGTATGACCACGTCTGCACAAGTTACCCGATTATACCCGAACGTTGACTAATCGCGCTACGCTAGGTCAATGAAGGAAAAGACACACGGCTGGGATTAAATTGACACGACACCATGGATACGGTTCTCAAGACCTCCGGAGGAGATTATATTCGTTCGGAAGGTCAGATTACAGGGACGAGAGGTACAGCATAGAAAGACAAGCACTTAGACACAATCTTATATTAACCCCAACAGACGACAGATAAACGGGACAAAAGGCTGACTCACACGGGGATTGATGGCTAGGAAAGGCAGGATCGATGGCTCCAGGTGCACCTGGGCTCAGGGACAGAATCGACCCGGTCCGGTCCAGAGATGCGGGAGGTCTCACAGCGCTCGAGGTAGTCACTTGCTCTTCTTCAAGCTGGGGGCGCATCTGACCTCACATCCGGTGAGTCGCTTCGTATATCCGGCGGGGAGTGACACGCCCTCGGCTCGTTAGCTCCGCCTCGTGGAATCGGCACGTTGCTTCTCATTGGGTGCGTGCGGGGGGTTTACCAGGCTCCGCCCTTGACGAGGAGCTGACAGCCAGCCCCTTCGTGGTAACCCCGTGGAGCGCATGGTCATGGCGGCTAACCGAGCTGGTGGGAGGACGCACACTCCCCCCCGCGCGCCGTGGTTGTAGTTGTTGTTGTAGCTGTAGTTGTTGTTGTTGTTGTTGTTTGGGGAAGAAGATGGAAGGAGGTATGGGAAAGGTCCTAAACTCACTACTGGTGCCATATAATCACATTCTGGTGCAACGAAGAGTCAGAATTAATGGAAAGGAGTCCTTAACTGACATAGACTAAGAATAACTAGCAAGATGTCCGAAAGTTGTCTACGTGAGATGCGGTGGACCTGGGCACGACATTTAATGGGGGAAAAAGGGGAAGGTCGGCTCTACTGATTGTTGTTTACAGACAATGGGACTAGGGAATGGGGGATTGGGGATAGTTGGGGAGTATTGGGGAAATAGGGGAATATTTACAAGCGGATATGGAGGCCAAATTCCATATTCGCAACAATATATATATATATATATATATATATATATATATATATATATATTTATATATATATATATATATATATATATATATATATATATATATATATATATATATATATACACAAAGAATTAAGTTAAGCACCCCCCCCGTTTTTTTACAACCTCGCACATTACAAGTTTGTTGTCGTCAAAACAGTGTAATATACCCATGTTATTGCTATATTTTCTGGAGAAGTGATATTATGGTCACATAAAAACATAACAATCATGCCGTTTTCAATATTTTATTCTGAATAATTTAAGGTGAAATTTTTTGGGAATTTTAGGCATATTTTCACCTCAATTTAAGTATGGAGCTATAGGTCCATCACGGACAGTGTGGATGACGTTTATGTTTTCTAACGTACAGTCATTGTTCTGAGAAGACCTCTAGCGATCTTTGCGTCAATAACGTGTGTAGGACCCACGTGATCGGATCACTGACTCAACCCTACGTCTCATAGACCCTGTAAGCCGTCGTATGCGTTGCTGTGGCAGGTTGTTCCATTCCCGATGTAATGCACGTTCCAATTCATCCAGATTGGCTATTGGAGGGACCATCTTCGCAATTTGTCGTCCCAACATGTCCCGAACGTGCATTACATCGGGAATGGAACAACCTGCCACAGCAACGCATACGACGGCTTACAGGGTCTATGAGACGTAGGGTTGAGTCAGTGATCCGATCACGTGGGTCCTACACACGTTATTGACGCAAAGATCGCTAGAGGTCTTCTCAGAACAATGACTGTACGTTAGAAAACATAAACGTCATCCACACTGTCCGTGATGGACCTATAGCTCCATACTTAAATTGAGGTGAAAATATGCCTAAAATTCCCAAAAAATTTCACCTTAAATTATTCAGAATAAAATATTGAAAACGGCATGATTGTTATGTTTTTATGTGACCATAATATCACTTCTCCAGAAAATATAGCAATAACATGGGTATATTACACTGTTTTGACGACAACAAACTTGTAATGTGCGAGGTTGTAAAAAAACGGGGGGGGTGCTTAACTTAATTCTTTGTGTATATATATATATATATATATATATACAATTATATTTATATATATATATATATATATATATATAATCAGTTATTATGCGATTCCATAATGTGAGTGGAGAACCGCCAGTAAGGTGTCCCATACAGCCCTTGCTGCACCTTTACCGGGAGCGATAAGCACCGCCTGCCACACTGTACATTACCTCTTCTTTCCACCCACTACATGGAGTCGACCTGGATGCGGTTGGGAATAGTGAAATTACTATATTTAATTTAGTTCTCCATCCTAGTGAGTGAACGCCGTGACGTCACCACCACGTACATCCTCCCTGTCGCCAAGCTCCGGAAGAGCCATCCCGCAGCACTAAGGTACATCATAAAGATGTTTAGTCAGTTACCGTCACAAGTGCATGAAAAACTCAGTTGCGGACCTGGTTTCGCCCTTATTGGGGCATCATCAGGGCAACTCAGCGAGCTTTCTACACACTTGTGACTGAATACCTTTTGGTTTTATACCAGTTATTATGCGACTCCATAATATTGTTGCGGACGCGGTTAAAGATGTTATTTACCAAGCGGTTGGTATTACCGCGACCGAACAGTTCCCCCGATTCTTCCCCAACTCACCCGATTCACCCAGACGTTGGCCAAATCGCGCTATGCCAAATCAATGATAGAAAGGACACGACGACTGGGAAAGAGGAAACGACGCAAGGGGTACAGTTCTCAAGACCTCCGGAGGAGGGTATAATTACAGTGGTGGAGAAAAGGGGTAGATTACAAGGCAGTGAGGTAAAGACACAGAAGAGATGGGCACTTAGACACAATCTTATCTATCCCAGACAGACCACAGACAAACGGAACAAGGCGGACTTACACAGGGATTGATGGCAGGAAGGGACAGGTAGGTCGATAGCACAAGGTGCACCTTGGCTCGGGGACAGGATAAAGCACGGTCCAGAAGATGCGGGGAGGCCTCACAGCGCTCGGAGGGGACGTCTTTCTTGCTTCAAGCTCAGCGCGCATCTGACGTCACCTCCCTCTCACTGCGCATGCTCAGCGGGGAGTGACACGCCCTCGGCTGGTTGGTTCCGCCCCACTGGGACCGGTCCGCCACTTCCATTGGGTGCGGGGGTTACCGGGCTCCGCCCTTGACGAGGAGCTGACAGGGAGCCCCTATTTGGTAACCCCGTCGAGCACATGTTTGATGGCGGCTCGTTGGGAAGGCCTGGTGCCCTCCCAACACCCCCTACCAACCAAGCCGGAGTGAGGACGTGCACTTCCTGCGCTCGTTGTTGTTGTTGTTGTTGTTGTTGTTGTTGTTGTTGTTGAACTGTGAGGAAGAGCTGCGGGGAGGTATTGGGAGGTCCTAAACTTCCTAACGGTGCCATACAATCACATTCTGGTGCAACGAAGGGTCAGAATTAATGGAAACGAGTCCTTAACTGACATAGACTAAGAATAACTAGCAAGATGTCCTATAGTTGTCTTACATGAGATGCGGTGAACCTGGGCACGACATTTAATGGGGGAAATAGGGGGAGGTCGGGTCTACAGAGTGTTGTTTACAGAAAATGGGACTAGGGACTAGGGAATGGGGGATTGGGGATAGTTGGGAAGTATTGAGGAAATAGGGGAATATTTACAAGCGGATATGGATGGATGCAAATCCCATATCCGCAACAATATGAGGATTGCATTTTTTTGATTGTGTGTATTGTAGTGGTAAATTGTTGTGTAACATTGGTTGGATATGGCCCCTCCTGCCTCCAGAGTTGTGTAAAGGTAAAAAGGGCGTCCCGGTAGTTAATTCCATGAAACACCACATTGCAGGACCCGATAAAACCCTTGTTCAGTAGCTTATATCTTATTATGTGTTTTAGAGTAAGGACTTGTCTTCCATTAGAATAATACTCCATTGCACCGAATCAATTAAAAATAGATCCCCTTCAATACTTCCATTTCCCAGCCAAACTCTCCATCTGCAGGTAAAGCAGTTCACAAGCGTGGGGTGCACGCCCTCTCATTTCGCTGCGATAGTGAATATGTGCTCCGTGCTCTGTTTGAACAGGAGGGGCGGGGTCGCCAGGGAGAGGCAAGCCCAGGGCGCGCCACGAAGGGCGGGGCTGTTCAGCCCCATGCCCAAATAAGGAAACAAGCCCGTGGCTCGCCACGAGGGGCGTGCCGTCGGCGCCATGCCCAAATAAGTTGACAAGCCCGTGGGATTACCATACAAGGTCACGAAACAGAACACGGGGGGAGGAGGGCGGTACCGAAACCGAAGGGGGCGTGACAGACCCGCGCTGAAGGTATGACAGAAGGGTGCGACGATCGCGGGGACAAGCTACACGAGAGATACGGCAGATGAGTCCAGGTGCGTAAGAGGGTTGGCAGTCCACCGGGAGAGAGTTCAGAGTTGCACCGGAGTTGCGTGAGAGATACGAAAAGCCTTTGACAAAGAGCCGCTTCAACCAGCCCCGTTTCAACCCGCCGAGTGACCCTGCCGGCGTGCGCTGTAAAGCTAAATACAAGGAGCTGCCAGCTCCTCGCTTCCCGCCCGGAGTGGACCTGCTCGCTGTGCCCTGTGATCCCACCTGCTCATCCCTCCAAACGATTCCTACCCTTCCATCCATTTGCGTACGTGAGTTTGTTCTGTTCGTGCTGTCCATGGGTATTTAATTAAGCTTGTATAAGGAATTCACTGTGTCTCTAAAAAGCTTCTGTATATTATTTTCTTATCTTTCCTTCTCCTTGGTTATTTTGAGCCTGTATATAGTAATAAATAGTAATCGTATTTCCAAACCTTTCTTTGCCTTCGTCTCCCTTTTCTTCACATCCGTCGTCTTAGTCTTTTCCCTATTGAGTAGCTGTGGCACGATACGGCCAACGTCTGGGTGAATCGGGTTTAGTCGGGGAACAACTGTTCGGCCGCGGTGCCTTCGCTCGGCAAACAACATCCTTAACCGCGAACCGTAACAATATATATATATTATCATTATTATTTTTCTCCCTGTGCCACCAGGTACATAAGGCTGCTCTCATACAAACCGTAGAATCTGCTGAGGCAGTCTTTGGCAATGGCTTCCATCCTAGACGGGTTGCCACTCAGACTTATGGCGGGTCATTTCTATCATGCTGCTGGTAAACATGTGATCCAATACTACCTGTTCATGGTCGGGTTGTCGGCGACGAAGCTGGCTCCCCCACCTGGGCTCGTCCAGGTGAGGAGTGTGTGTGACACACCCAGCAAGACTAAAAACAAAACTTGTCAAAGGCGTAGGAGCTCACCATGAGCCAACAACATGTCACTGCAACACAACTTTCCCCCAGTCATCGCTCGTCATTGGGCACAGGGCAAGTTGGGTGAAGTATCTGCGGCAGAAGACGGTGTGTATTCTGCATCACTTTAAACAAGTCATCATTGTCATAATCGGCTCAGTCTTCGTCGACCTCTCGATGGACAGACAGCCATTGATGAAAACTCAGATACAGGATATGCAACTGAGTGTACAATAAACGTTCAGGGTGCCGGTTCAGGGTGCCTACTCTTCGCAAAGGGCACTGTAGGATATTTAACGGCAACTATTGTCGACAGATGAGACACCCAATCTATATAATGTCCAGCTGAGGGGACGGTGCACACTGATTAATGGCCCTGCCTGTGCAACCCCAGGATGACAGTTTATAGCTGAATCGAGATTGAAAACCAGGCTAGACATCTCAGGTGAGTGTGTGTACCTCAAGGCTATCTTGCCAGCCCTCTTGGTCGCATTGGGCATGTCTTTATTCGAAATACATTTTTGGTGATTACAACAATAAGCAAAGCTTGTGAGTCATTTGAACATGCTCGTCGGAAAAACAGACTTGACTTGGTGTACACTGTACATATACATCAATAGATCCTGTATTTCCTTTATGACCAGCAATATGGGTGAGAAAGGTCCCATGGTTGGCCCTCCCAAGCTGTGCTTGTCTCCTTTCTCCATCTGAAATAAATAAATCCTTGGCCACCTTGTTGGCTTTCGTTTTCTTTTCTGAACTATTTATTTAACATACCTAAGGCAGAATGTATCGGTGGGCTGCTACTTTTCTGGGCATTGGATGATATCAAGTGCAGGTGCAATTTGAGCCAAACATGGTGTTTATTCCCAGCTTAAGATAGTTGTTATACCTGTTGATACTGCCTGAGAAGGCTTGAATGCAATGATGCAAATTTCTATGTTAAGTCTTGTATTTTCAGCGTCAAAGGTTGCCCACCTGTGATCTGTTTCGGAATAGGTGTATCTGACACCGCTGTGCAGTAGCTTATACTATCGTGCCCAAATTTCTTTAAATGGACATCTTATTTGAGTTTCTATAAATAAATTTAAAAAACTTTTTATTTTTATTTAAAAAAATTCTTTGCTTTTTGTAAAAAAAAAATTATGATCACTGAAATGTATCTTTACCTTTGGATGTACAAAATGTCCTTGCTGATTTTCATCATCATAGAGCATAGACTGTAAGGTGTGAGGATGTTAAGAAATTCCAAGCATTCAGAATGCAAACTTTTGAATTAACTTAATATCTTAACTTGACAACTTTCAAATCTAACATGTATCTGGTACCAGTATACAGGGTGACGTTCCATTTGAAGAGTTCTCAGGTGCATGAAGCACAAGTGCGTTGTTGAACAATCTTGTTGACAGTTTAAGGATGAAAATGATAAAATCATCATTGACCTTGTTGCCTCATATTATTTGGTTGTTTTTTTTTCCAGATTGGAGCGCACTCAAACACTGCTACACGAGAGTAATGCGGAAATCCTACGATTAAAGCGGGAATCATGTACACAGGAGCATTGCTGGATTTCAGAAAAAGATGCTCTCCTAAGCAAGCTGGATGTCCTTCATGGAGAGCTTAGTACCCAGAAAATGGTGGGATCGCGACAACCATTGAACCAGGAAGCTACCAGCTTGAGGCTTCAACGAAAAATTGAGGTTTCATCATTCACTTTGAAATGAAACAAAAACCAAATTTGCATTGGAGTCATCAGAAGGAACCAAAAAAAAAAAAGGTAAAAAGCAAAGATGGAGTCGTCAGGATGAACCAGAAGAAGTAAAGAGCAAAGATTGAGTCATCAGGAGGAACCTGGATAGAATTCGGGTTTCAGCTGCTACTCCTCTACCCTCAAACCCATCCAAGAGCAGCCAAGTTAACCTTCCAGGAAAAAAAAATATTCTGCAAGAATTCACTTCTCCGAAGACAGACAGACAGAGACAGATCGATAGATAAAGAAAGGGAGAAATAAAGAAGAAGCAAGAATTAGAATGAATAAAGAGAAATATGAAAAAGTAGAAATAAATGTGAAAGGAACAAAGTGTAGCGGCTGCCGCTGGGTTTTCACAATCGCCTTGCACCTATCAAGGACGCGGAGCGATCACCATGCCGGGCTCGTCCAGGACGCCCGGGCAGGCCCGCGCTCAACTTGCCAGGCCTCGGTCGGGACGCCCGGGCATGCCCGGGCAGGCTCGCCCTCAACTTGCCAGGCCGCAGCCAGGACGCTGGGCCACGCCCCCTGGCGCCGGGCCTGGGCAAACCCCCTGGGTTAATCGATATATATTGCTGCCCGATAAACGGGTTTTCAGAGTGCCTGAGTGTTTGATTTCATTAAAGCAACTCGGATGAATTCTAGCTTTTTGTCGCGTCCATTCTTCCGATCGACGTGGGAGCCCCAGCTCCTTCATTATCACGTCGAGGTCACCAATGAAGGAGCTGGGGCTCCCACGTCGATCGGAAGAATGGACGCGACAAAAAGCTAGAATTCATCCGAGTTGCTTTAATGAAATCAAACACTCAGGCACTCTGAAAACCCGTTTATCGGGCAGCAATATATATCGATTAACCCAGGGGGTTTGCCCAGGCCCGGCGCCAGGGGGCGTGGCCCAGCGTCCTGGCTGCGGCCTGGCAAGTTGAGGGCGAGCCTGCCCGGGCGTCCCGACCGAGGCCTGGCAAGTTGAGCGCGGGCCTGCCCGGGCGTCCTGGACGAGCCCGGCATGGTGATCGCTCCGCGTCCTTGATAGGTGCAAGGCGATTGTGAAAACCCAGCGGCAGCCGCTACAAAAGATTCCTAACTCCTAGCCTTAGCTCCTTCCCTTAACTCCAAGCCCCAATTCCTATCCCGAGCTCCTAGCCCTAGAAAGATGTTGGGAAGAACCCGGATAGATAGATTTCAACTTATTTCAACCCAGATAGATGACCTATTTCTATTGTGGATGAATAGTATGTGCTGTATAATGCTTAAGCAGTAGCATCAATGTGACATCAACCAGTTCTGCATCAAGAGCAATGATCAATACACGTGCAGCATTTCTGTCTTGTACCTCTGTATCAATCTTACGACTTTGTCTTGCAAGCAGTATATGTGCGAGCTCCACAATGAGACGAAGGCTTATGGAGGAGCTGGATGGATTTGAGGGTAGAGGAGTAGCAGCAGAAACCTGAATCATGTACAGGTTCCTCTTTATGGCTCTTTGTTTTTTGGGGGGGTTTTTTGTAGACATAGTTGAGGCTCTTGGAAGAGCTCTTACATTGAATGGATCAGGATGGAACAGACAAAAACAGGATGCAAAACATGCATGGACAAGATGGACACAGAAGGAAACTCCATGGAGGGAAAACGGTAAAATTGGAGGAGGAGGGATTTGGGTGTACTAACAAGGATATAAACAATCATGGTTTTCGATTGGCAACAATCTGAGTGTGGTGAACAGCTATCTTGAACAGCTCTTAACTTTTTCGGGTTCCCTCTGATGACTCCAATGCAATATTTAGTCTTCCATTTGATTTACAGTCACGTTAAAAAGTAAGTACACCCCATTTAAAGTTTTGACTTTTTCAACATATTTCAACATACAGCTATTTGATCTTCATTTCAACAATATTGACAGATAAAGGTGATATAATATAACAAATATCATGAAACATTTACATTTTGTAGTCCATTGTATAATTTAAATAAACATAAATGCAAATTCCGCATGTGGAAAAAGTAAGTACACCCTACATTTATCACTACTTCAAATACCTAAAATTTGAATCAGGTGCACCAGCTCAGGTGCAAATGATTAGAACTTCTTTGGGTAGGATCTTGGAGGAACCTGTTTTATTTAAACCTCAGACATTTAGTTTGGTTTTCTCTTTGTTGTTGAAGTGTGCGGCGTCACCATGCTTAGATCAAAAGAGCTCTCTGAGGCCTTCAGAAAGAAGGTTATAGATGCCTACGAGTCTGAGAAGAGATTTAAAAAGATCTCCAAACAATTTGAAATCAATCATTCGACTGTCCGGAAGATCATCTACAAGTGGAGAAGATTCCAAACAACTGCCAACTTGTTCAGACCAGGCCGCCCCAGCAAGTTCAGCCCGAGACCAGACCGCAAGATGCTGAAAGAAGTCTCTAAGAACCCCAGAATGTCATCACGGGACTTACATGTAGCTCTTGCCACAGGTAGCTCTTGCCACTGTTGATGTCAAAGTGCACGAGTCTACCATTAGAAAGAGGGTGCACAAATTTGATCTACCTGGGAGGTGTGCCAGGAGGAAACGTTTGTTGTCCAGAAAGTACATCAGGGCAAGACTAAAGTTTGCCAATGAACACCTAGGCAAAGACCAGCACTTCTGGAGCAATGTGCTCTGGACAGATGAGTCAAAGGTTGAGCTATTTGGCCACAGTACCAGAAGACATGTTTGGCGAAAACCAAAGACAGCATTTGACCAGAAGAACCTGATACCAACTGTAAAGCATGGTGGTGGAAATATTATGGTTTGGGGCAGCTTTGCTGCATCAGGGCCTGGGCAGCTCACCATCATAGAATCCACGATGAATTCTTCATTGTACCAGAGGGTGCTTGAGGATAATGTGAGGCCATCTGTCGGAAAGTTGAAGCTCAACTGAAGGTGGACCTTGCAACATGACAATGACCCTAAACATACCAGTAAATCCACCAAGGAATGGCTGAAAAGAAAGAAATGGAGGGTTCTGGAATGGCCAAGTCAAAGCCCGGATCTAAATCCCATCGAGATGTTGTGGGGGGATTTGAAATGAGCTGTGCATGCAAGAAACCCCTCAAACATCACACAACTGAAAGAATTCTGCATGGAGGAGTGGGCAAAAATTTCTCCCAGTCGATGTCAGAGACTGGTAGACAGTTATAAGAAACGCCAACTTGAGGTTGTTTCTGTCAAAGGGGGCAATACCACCTATTAGAGCCAAGGGTGTACTTACTTTTTCCACATGCGAAATTTGCATTTATGTTTATTTAAATTATACAATGGACTACAAAATGTAAATGTTTCATGATATTTGTTATATTATATCACCTTTATCTGTCAATATTGTTGGAATGAAGATCAAATCGCTGTATGTTGAAATATGTTGAAAAAGTCAAAACTTTACATGGGGTGTACTTACTTTTTCACGTGACTATGTTTGTACCTGTACCTGTTCCTGATGCTGTGTGTTGTGTGTTTCTCCACTGACGGACCTCTGCTAGCTTGTATCTGCTGCTGTGTTTGAGTCCGAGGAGTAACTGCTGAAATCTATCTCTCCAGGTTCTTCCAAAAGTCTTTGTTGCTTCTTCCTTCCAAGCTTCTTTATACTTCTTTTTTTTTACATTTCTCTTTATTCATTCTAATTCTTGCTTTTTCTTTTATCTATTTTACTCTTTATTTCTCTTCTTTGTCCATCTGTCTGAGTAGTCAATTATTGCAGAATTTTTTCAAAAGGTTCACTTGGCTGCGTCTGGATGTGTTTGAGAGTTGTGGAGTAGCAGCTGAAACGCGATTCCTATCCAGGTTCCTCCTGATTACTCCATCTTTGCTCATTACTTATTCCGGTTCCTTCTGATGAATCGAATGCAGTATTTGGTGTTGTGTTTGATTGTATCAGTTTGAAATAAATACAAATTGCGAATGGAGCATCATCTTGCTTACAAACTAAAACAGAGGTTGGAATCAACTTTATAAATCAATCCCTTTTTATTTGTTACTTGGTTGGTTTGTTCCTTTTCTGTTTCATCCATGCTTTCCCCTTCCTCTTGTAACTTTGTTTCATTCAGTTTGTGTGCAGCTTGTTCACCCCACATGTGGCCTTATCCCCCTCCCCAAGATCTTACTCTGACTCTCACATTTATTCTGTTATTGTGTTCCCTTCCTTTCTGCTCAAACCCTTCCACAAGCCTCGATCATGTATACAAGACTTTTTTTCCTCTGCTTCTTTTTTGTTTTAACTTTCCCTGGAGGAAGAAATGTTTGATTAAAAACTTTTGGACCTAATTGGATGTCCATATTTGCTTACACTATTACAAGTTGTGATGTATGTGTTCACAGCAAGTCAAGTGTAACTTGGCGCAGGCCCGTGAGTTGGCAAGCAAGTACAGGGAGCAGTGTATTGGACTGGAGGAGGAAGTGGCACATCTTCATGAAGAGCGCGAGGTTGCCAAGGAAGTATTTAAGGTAAACATTTTCTGAGTTTTAGCAAGAATGACCACACTGTGGTGACAACCTGTGACAAATTCAAGTAACAGGCCATTTGGGAAATGCACATTTAAAGCACTCTTAAAAGATGAACAGCATGATTGGGAAACGCACTTAATGCTCTATCAAAAAAATTAACTCAACACCTCCCATCCATGTCACCTTCCTCCATGGTTATATCAGAACGAGCCAATTTGTCACATGGTCACCGATTGTTTAACCCTCGTATGGAGTCATTTAAAAATTACATGACGCAAAAATTTTTAGGGAGGTGCGTACCGTGCATGTTGATGGGCTTTATTAAACCGACCAATAATATTTTATTCGGCATATGATTAGATTTTTCAGGGTCCCTCATCATGACACTCAAACAAAACAAAGCTAATTGAAATCGAGAGCAACAAACCCAAGCAGTGTATAATCAGCAGAGGCCTACAGGCCTGATGTCTTAAGCCCACCAGCAAACTAAGATGGTGGCCATATTATTTTGTCTGGGTGCCATGGTAGGTGGAGTCAATCGACAAATGTGGGTGGTGTACAATACACTGCTCCCTGTACATCCGACCAATGGGTGCACATTTCAAAAATCGACCCAACACGAATCACAACAGCAACAACAATCAGGCGGAGCTCTTGTAGACATGCGACACGTCACCGGTCACAATATATATTTGGAAAAAAAACAACTATTTCCAACTCGGTATTTACTACTTCTAATTGCAATATGGAATGCATTAACTTGTTAGTCTCTTCATTCAAACATCCTTCACATGACTATCATAAAGTGGCTCTTTAAGACCAATATGATTCGGCAGCATTATGTGAGGGATACGTGACCATTCACTATTGAAGTGCGTTTGGTGAAAAGCCCAAAACAGACCAGAAACTCATAAGAGCAATAACATTTGATGTTTTTTTACAACATTATATAATTTTATGATATCACAACAACAAACAACAACAACAGGCATTTTGAGGCCATTTTCCCTGCGAGAGCGGGGGTTAGCCTTGCGGGCCCCATGACAATCTTCTCCATTTTGCCCTATTTTCTACATCTCCCCTTGTTAACCCCCATGCCCGCGTTTCTTCTTCCACCACCTTTAGCCAAGTCTTTCTCGGTCTTCCCCGTCCTCGACTGCCTTCTACATTCATTTCCATCACTCTTCTCAACCAGTCACTTTCATCCTTCCTCAACACATGACTTGCACATTTCTCAACCTGTTTGGTCCATCTCAACCTGTTTCTCTTCACGGCATCCATCACAGGCTCCATTCCCATCATCTTTCGCCATTTGTCTTCCTCTCTCTCAACGATACTCCACACATCCACCGAACCATTCGCATTTCCACCCTTTCCAGCCTTCGTTGTTGCTCTACGTTCATTACCCATGTCTCGCTCCCATAAATCATAATACTTCTCACACATGCCACATACACCTTTCCCTTCAGCTTCAACGACACTCGCCTCCTCGTCAGCACGCCACTCAGTTCCCGAAACTTCTTCCATGCACATCTCACTCTAGCAACCGTTGCCGAGTCTGATCCACCTCCATTCAGCATGTCTCCTAGGTAACAAAATGTTTTCACACCTTCCAGCTTCATGCCGTCTCCAAGATCCAACTCAACATTTCCTCCATCTGCAGCTCCCTCTGTGCACACCTTACACTTGAATGTAGCTGCCACACTGGTTAATGACCTTCTCAGACCACTACATTTTTGATGAACCCACTCAGCGCACATTGTACATTGAATGGAGTTCACTCTGACACCCTTCCTGCACACGGCAACTTCCCAGTTCTTTCCACCTCACCACATGCTTTACCACTTGCCATCACCTTCGTTTTTCCGATATTCACCTTCAGACCTTTTGTCTCCATACATTCCTTCCACTTGTTCATCTTCTCCTTCAGTCCATCCATACTTTCCGCAATCAACACCAGATCATCTGCACACAACAACTCCCACGGTAAACCCTCCTTTACATTCCGAGCCAGCACCATCACAGCTACAAATAGTAGTGGACTTAGTATTGTCCCCTGATTCACTCCCACCTTCACCTCAAACTCACCACTGTTCCCATCCTTCGTCCTTACAGCTGTGCATAACGTAACGTAACATAAACGTAACAATATACATACATTTTAGTGCTGGGCGATAATCGTGCTTTACATTCACTATCGGTAATTATCACAATAGCTGCTGCACATGTGCAGTCGGTAAAATGCGCCTTGAACCCGGATATTGATGGTGTATTGACTTTTTAGCAGTTAGTGTGTTTAGTTTCTCTCAAAAGATATACCCGTATTAAATGCTGCTCCATAAAATAAAGAAGGTGATATAATATGGAATGTATATTCTCCAAGATGTAATGTAAATGGTATTTCAATAAACATTCAAACAAACAACCAATTAATCAAGGCGCTGAAAGTGCCGCCGCCCGCCGGTGTCAATCACCGATCAATTGGTTTGAGTTCGCTTTGTCTGTGCGTGAAGTTAAGCACTCGAAGCAAAATCATGTCAAAGATGGAGAAGGTGAGCATACACGGTGTGCAGAGTTTTGACATTGAGGACAAGGACAAACAGGAAGTCTCATTCTTCTCTCCTCGTCGTTCTCGTTGGACCGATCGATCAGGAACCGGCATTGTCGTGTTTCCTTCATTTATTTGTTTATTGCATTTTTGACACACCATGGGATTGCTTGGGATTTATTATTCGCAAAGTTCAACATCAAAGTTGCTGTTCTTTACCGACCATTATTATCCCACCTTGTGTGGTCGGCCGGGGAGGCGGAAGCTTGGCTCAAGTCACTCAGGTAACCAGCTGGCCAGGCCTGACATTCGCCTAGTTGGGGCAGGAATTTGGAATTTGGCCATGGTGCCGCCATACTCGCCTACTCTTTGCCAGGGACATCATGGGATCTTTAACGTCCACATACGAATTCCAGCTGACTAAACACCCAGTTTATCATCCATCCGAGGGACAGCACACATTGATGAATCACCTTGCCTGTGAAATAACGGGATGAGAGTTTGTAGCTGGGTCGGGATTCAAACCGAGGTGAGACAGCTTAGAGGCAAGTGTGCGTACCTCAAGGCCATCCTGTCAGCTCGGGAAGTTCAACATCAAACCGTAATTTTAAATGCCCGAAGAGTGAAGATAGTCATATATGACTTTCTTCACAAATGGTGTTCCATTAGCAAGCCACTTGCTTGGTGTGTTCCATTAGCAAGCTGATTGCTTGGTGTGTTCCATTGGCAATCAGTTTGCTATCGCTTGCCAAGTCAGATAATCCATATTAACCACTTTGCAAACTGCTCGTCCAGTCACTCAGCAAAGGAGCAAAGCATTCTGGTCCAGACAAAATGAGGTTTGACTTAAAACAAATTGCAACAGGATTATGAAATAGAGCACGAACACAGGTAACTCGATGGCTATTCAGTTTGTTTTTAAGTGGATTGTTATTGTATACCACATGGTTCTCAAGGCACTAATTACGTTATTAGTCCCCATTGGACTTGGTCTGAAATAGGGGCTGATTGATTTGGTCTCGTGCGTCCTCAACCATTTCTCGGACATGCATTTGCCGATGCTGTTCAAACTTGGCACACATATAATGAATGGTACTTTACATATGCACGTAATTTTTTTCGAGATCAGATCCAAGATGGCCGACTGGCGGCCATCTTGTTACTTAAATGTGTCCCCATCCATTTCTCAGACATGCATGGACTGATTTTCTTCAAACTTGGCAAAAAGACAATACATGAGTGTGCATATGCAGATTTAATTTTGTTTCGTCATCTGACCAAAGATGGCCGACTGACAGCTTTTAACTCGGTACAGCAGAATTGCCAAAACCACAGTGCTATAGTCGTGATAATGAGGTCCATTATCATGATATATGCTTTTCCATCATCGCCCAGGCATTACACACACACACACACACACACACACACACACACACACACACACACATACACACACACACACATTGCGGATCTCGAGGTCGTCGACGTACTGGGGGGGGGGGGGGGGTTAAGCCCTGCTCCCCCTCGAGCTCGAGTCCATCAGGCCGCCACCCACACTACACTCGTGGGGGACGGATTGCGAAGCAATTCCAGCCACCGAGCCTGCAGCTACGCGCGGAAGGGTTAACGGTCATGACCCGAGTACCTCCAACACACGCAGCCGTGAGAACAGGGGCTGAACCTCGCACGAGTCACGCTGGTATTTAACGCCCGAGCGGTTGTGCGTCGCGTAACTCGTGCCGTTAACACTATGGAACCCGATCGAGCGGTTTTAATTCGTGCAATGCTAGGTCAATGGGGAAAGGACGATGACGGCCAGGTTGGAAACGAACCACAGGATTTATTCACAAATGTACAGTATTCATAGAAAAGGGACACAGCGAAGAATCTTAACGGCCTTACTTACTTTCCCAGACAAGGGCCCTCAGACTCGTTCGGGGAAGGGGAGGAAAAGGGGAATGCGCACAAAGCGCGGCCGCTTGGTGCAGTTCGCCTGGACGGGCTCGTTTGGTGGATACCCCCAAGGATGTTTGCGGCAGGGGCGCCGATCAGTCGTGCACGCAGCAGGAATCCGAGGAGCGTATCTCAAGGTCAGCGAGGCAAAAGTGCACATATATTCAGGAAGTCCAGGAAGGGAGAGCGACGCGGCAGAGAGAGCGAGAACGGGGGTCCGGGCCGGGTTTTATAGCCCCCCTGGAGCCCTCCTCAAATGTTCCACGGGCCTCCATTGGCCGCCTGGGGTCACGTGTCGTGACAGCCCCTTATTGGTCACCCTCGGCCACTCCCTTCAGCCTCTATTGGCTGTAAACTATTGGCTATTCCCTCTAGCTCCCATTGGCTGTTCGCTGCTTACCGGCCACGCCCTCCAGCTCCTCCCTCGGGCCTGCAAGGCTTGTCCTAGGCCCATGACAGGGCATTTCAGGCTGCAATGAGGCCTACCATTACTCTACCTGCCTCAACGCATACTAACACTGGGAAGGAGACTATACTTCACATTTAATAAGAAATAACTAATTAAGCGAGGCTACGTGTTGTGGTGTAACTAACTATGGGGGGTTGCCTTTATTTACAAAACCGCAACAATCTCTATATATAAAGGAGGAGTGTCTGTCTGTCTTGATGTCCGCTTATAACTCAAGAACTACACATCGGAGAAAAGTTTTAGACACAGATTCGGAATCAGCATAAAATCCCGGTGGTTATAGGCGACTTTTTATTTTAATATCAATGGTTTAAAAAACCGCGCCAGCTGCAATTCCGTGGTGTAGTTTGTGGCGGCGCTATTGCCCCTTTCCGATCCCATGATGCATTGCGGTTCCGATTCGCGATGAGGTCTATGCGCCATCACCGACACTTTTCCACCTTTTCCATACCTTTTAATCAGATTTACCTTATCGTCCATCGTAACCACATTACGCTTGGAAACACTAGCATTATCCTTCTTCGGACCCATGGCTAACACAGAGTAAAGGAATACTGTACGTCGCCTCTGTTGTGAATGCGAAGCAGCGGTTGCGCGTACATACAGTATACTGTACGTACATATTTATATATTTTTAATGTGCTTTTTATTGTATTTTAAATTGTTTTTTAGCTTCTTTTATTGTTAATTTATGTACTATTTTATTTATTTTAAATATATCTTTAAGGAAAACAAATGTTTACATGTCCGTAGGAGTGACGTAAAGTCGCACATAATGACAAAATGAGCGCCATTTTTTCGTGCCAAGAACGAATAAACAGTTGTTTTTTTAGTTGAGATTTTATTCGAATTCAAATTTCATTAAATTCCAACTGTTGGAAACAATAATTATTTCAACTGTTGGAAATATTTTTTTGGTTAACCAACGACGGTCGATTTAATCTCGACCTTCCCCAAATGCGGAAGAGTGCGGCGCTGCAGGAGCGCAGGTGAAACCCAGGAAATGCACGTTTGTGTTCACAGTGGAAATGCCCATGGACGGCATCGTGGTTAACGGCATCGTGGTTAACGGCATCATGGTTAACGGCATCGTGGTTAACGGCATCGTGGTTAACGGCATTGCTACAAATTCCTTCTGGGAATCTGACCCAAGCCACAATCTCCCAAACCCATATCCGTGCAAGTCCTTCTCACCCAGACACGGTAATGACGAACGTACCCTCCGACCCGACCCTCATCCTGCTTCCAGGCCCTGGGCTCCTCTGGCTTTGCCGATTGTGAGAGTCCAAAGCTTTTTAGCTCCAGTCAGAGCTGACTTCAAATTCTGCAAATGCTGCAAATTCTGCCATTTCAATCGTTGTGGGACGGGTCGGGTGTTGTGGGACGGGTCGGGTGTTGTGGGACGGGTCGGGTGTTGTGGGACGGGTCGGGTGTTGTGGGACGGGTCGGGTGTTGTGGGACGGGTCGGGTGTTGTGGGACGGGTCGGGTGTTGTGGGACGGGTCGGGTGTTGTGGGACTGGTCGGGTGTTGTGGGACTGGTCGGGTGTTGTGGGACTGGTCGGGTGTTGTGGGACGGGTCGGGTGTTGTGGGACGGGTCGGGTGTTGTGGAACTGGTCGGGTGTTGTGGGACGGGTCGGGTACTGTGGGACGGGTCGGGTACTGTGGGACGGGTCGGGTACTGTGGGACGGGTCGGGTACTGTGGGACGGGTCGGGTGTTGTGGGACGGGTCGGGTGTTGTGGGACGGGTCGGGTGTTGTGGGACGGGTCGGGTGTTGTGGGACGGGTCGGGTGTTGTGGGACGGGTCGGGTGTTGTGGGACGGGTCGGGTGTTGTGGGACGGGTCGGGTGTTGTGGGACGGGTCGGGTGTTGTGGGACGGGTCGGGTGTTGTGGGACGGGTCGGGTACTGTGGGACGGGTCGGGTACTGTGGGACGGGTCGGGTACTGTGGGACGGGTCGGGTACTGTGGGACGGGTCGGGTACTGTGGGACGGGTCGGGTGTTGTGGGACGGCTCGGGTACTGTGGGACAGGTCGGGTATTGTGGGACGGGTGATGTTGAAGCGATCGTCCGAACGATGTTGTATCGAGACCAGAATCCCGCTCAGTTGACAGTCACACTGCCAAAGATAGGCAAAAGTGTCCTCAAGAGGCGGATGAGAAATCACACCTTCGGGTATGGACGTTCAACGGCTCCCAATCGACGAACCGCAAATTCCCACTCAAAATCCACGTTACACACACACACCAGATTAACGTCTGGATGGTTGTGAAAATGGTTGAAGCGAGGTGAAGAACCTGGAGCGATGCGAAATCAGGCGCGAGACAAAACGGCCAACGGTCCGTTCTCGAGACGTAACGGCACTCTTGTGATTCTCTTCGGAATCGACCGCAAAACCTGTCAGGCAGGTTTATCTGTCACAGCGATAACAACTTTGTCGCAGGAATCCCTTTCCCAGGAAACCCCAAAGTTAACCAGAAATGTATACCAAGAGGTTTTGAGAAATTGAAAATTGACAAAACGTCATGTAGGCAATGTACTGTGATATTGCTCTAAAATATACATGTTCTTTTCATCATATATTTGTCTAATTCTTATTCAACCCAGGCGAAGCCGGGTACCTCAGCTAGTATATATATATATATACAGTCACGTGAAAAAGTAAGTACACCCCATGTAAAGTTTTGACTTTTTCAACATATTTCAACATACAGCCATTTGATCTTCATTTCAACAATATTGACAGATGAGATAATGGTGATATAATACAACAAACATCATGAAACATTTACATTTTGTAGTCCATCGTATAATTTAAAGAAACATTAATGTAAATTTCGCATGTGGAAAAAGTAAGTACACCCCTACATTTATCACTACTTCAAATACCTAAAATTAGAATCAGGTGCACCAGCTCAGGTGCATATGATTAGAACATCGTTGGAGAAGATCTTGGAGGAACCTGTCTTACTTAAACCTCAGACATTTCGTTTGGTTTGCTCTTTGTTGTTGGAAGTGTGCGGCGTCACCATGCCTCAATCAAAAGAGCCATCTGAGGCCTTCAGAAAGAAGGTTATAGATGCCTACGAGTCTGTGAAGGGATTTAAAAAGATCTCCAAACAATTTGAAATCAATCATTCGACTGTCCGGAAGATCATCTACAAGTGGAGAAGATTCCAAACAACTGCCAACTTGTTCAGGTCAGGCCGCCCCAGCAAGTTCAGCCCGAGAGCAGACCGCAAGATGCTGAAAGAAGTCTCCAAGAATCCCAGAATGTCATCATGGGACCTACAGGTAGCTCTTGCCACTGTTGATGTCAAAGTGCACGAGTCTACCATGAGAAAGAGGCTGCACAAATTTGATCTACATGGGAGGTGTGCCAGGAGGAAACCTTTGCTGTCCAGAAAGAACATCAGGGCAAGACTAAAGTTTGCCAATGAACACCTTGGCAAAGACCAGCACTTTTTTTTTTTTCTTTTTTTTTTTTTTTTTGTATACAAGATCGAAAGATCGTGAAAGAGCGAACATTAATTACACAGAAAGACAAACCGACACATAAAACATATAACATAGGGAGCGGTAGACAAGATGGGGAGAGAGGTGGAAGCACACAAACACAACATTTGAGAGCAGGGACCGAGAGACATGGAGACATCGAGAGATCTGAGAGAGGGCGAGGGCTTTGGGGGGGGGGGGGGGGAAGGGGGCAGTGGGAGAGGTATAAAACATATGGACGCTGCCAGGACTTCCAGGAAAGAAGTTGGAATTTCAAACAAGGTGGATCTGGGGTGAATTAGCGGGGGTAGAAAAGATCAAGGTTTTGGATGGGGGAAGATAAGAGATGGTGGTGAACAGCTGTTTTAAAGACCTGGAGGGAAGAGTGGGATTGAAGGGAGTGAGGGAGTTTGTTCCAGAGGCGGGAGAAAAGAGGAATGAAAGAGTGAAGGTGAGCGGAGAGCCGAGATTTCGGCAGTTTAACCATCAGAGGGTTGCTGGCAGATCTTGTGCGACCTGTAGGAATATTTGGGGGACAGAGCACAGAGAGAGCTGGGGGTGCAAGGCCGGAGAGGAGTCGGTAGAAGACAGAAAGACCACCTACCTGCCTGTGGTGAGTGAGTGAAAGGCCCTCAGAGATAGCTTCATCGCGGGAGATTCCAATAATTCTGAAAGCTTTGGTTTCAACAGCGTGAAGCCGAGCTAGGTGTGAGGCAGGAGCACCGGCCCATAGGGGAGAACAGTATTCCATTGAGCTGCGGATGAAAGCCTTGTATGTGGTGAGGAGCTCAGGTGTGCCGAGGAAGGACTTCGCACGACGGAGGATGCCCAGTCGGCGACTGGCTTTGGAGGCCAGCTTGGAAATGTGGTTTTCCCAAGAAAGATCATGGCAGATAGTGAGACCCAAAATCTTGAGCGACAGAACTTCTTGGAGAGGATTGTTGAGAAAGTAGATGGGAGGGTTGTCCAGTCGATCTTTTCGGAGAGACATAGTAAGAGTGTGAGATTTGTCAGGATTGAAAGACATGTTCCACTTGTTTGACCAGTCTGTGATTTTGTCCAGGTCTTCAGAGAGTGAGGAGGCAGCAGACTGCCGATCTGAGGGAAGAGGAATGGAGCGGCAGAGAGTGGAGTCATCAGCAAAGAGATAGAGAGGATTTTCGAGAGAGTCAGAGAGATCATTGATGAAGACCAGAAAAAGCACGGGGCCCAGAACACTGCCTTGGGGAACTCCAGCCTGAACAGGAAGAGGAGATGAGAGAAACCCATTCAGGGCCACACGTTGACGACGACTAGAGAGGAAGTCCGCCAGCCATGCGTGGAGATTTCCATGGATACCAAAGGAGGAGAGTTTGGTGAGCAGAGCGGGGTGCCAGACCGTGTCGAAGGCACGTGATATGTCGAGGGAGACAGCTCTAATTTCCTGTTTGGCATTGAGGACCTCCATCCATTGTTGAGACAGCAGAAGCAGCATGTCCAGAGTAGAGTGACCTGGTCTGAAACCAAATTGATGATCAGAGATCAAGCCATTGGAGAAGAGGAAAGATTTCATATCAGAAGCAATGATGGATTCCATGACTTTGCTGATAATTGGGAGAAGGCTGATTGGTCTGTAGTTGCTAGGATCTGTTTTTGCACCTTTTTTGTGCAAAGCGGTGATGTTGGCTGATTTCCAAGCAGATGGCAGTTGACCTTGAGCAAAAGAGAGGGTGAAGAGAACAGAGAGAGGGTGAGATAGAGCAGCAGAGCAGGATTTTAGGACCCGTGGGCTGATGCCGTCGGGTCCAGTTGCAGAATCAGAGTCGAGGGTTGACAGAAACTTTTCCACCTTGTCAGGAGGAAAGGACACGGAGTCCAGGAGCAGCAGGGTACGACTGGGTATGGTGGGTACAGAGAGGGATGGGTTTGGGACACAAGATTTAGAGGCAAACACAGAGTTGAGGCATTCAGCTTTTTCACGTGCGGAGTCAGCTGTGTAGCCGTTTGAGGTAAGGGAGGGGATGGAGGGGGAACAAACACCAGAAACGGATTTGACCAGACGCCACCAGGATTTGGAAGAGGGAGACAGATAAGAGAGTTCGGTCTTGAGAACGGAGAGATATTGTTTCCTGGCTCTCCTGAGGGTGGACACACACTTGTTTCGGGCTTTGTGAAAGGAAATGAGATTTCCTTCCGTTGGATTTGCTTTCCAGGAGACGAAGGCAAGTTGTTTCTGGGCAACAGCCTCACCACAAGATTCCGTGTACCATGGACGGGAGGAGGGGTATGACAACTGAAGACGAGATGGGATAAATCTGTGCATGAGAGAGAGCAATTTACTTTGGAAGAATTCCCAGGATGAGTTGATGTCGGAGGTGGTAGAGATGGGAGACCAGTCCAGATGATTGATGGCTGCTTGAAGACCGTGCCAGTTGGCCTGAGTGAAATGCCAGACTCGTCGACGCTGAGCAGGCTCCCTGAGGATGGTCAGAGAGATGTCCACTTTAACAAGGACATGATCAGATGATCCGATCGGAGCAGAAGAAGAGCAGCAGACATTTTCAGGGAAGTTAGTCATAACCAAGTCCAGAAGAGAAGATGTTCCGTTGACTGAGATCCGGGTCGGGAAATTGACAGATTGTGTCAGTCCCAGTGAGTCGCAGAAGTCCTTTGCTGAGGAGCCATGGCTGGTGAGAGAGGTACCCACACCCAGCCAACTGGCATGATGACAGTTGAAATAACCACATATGAGGAAGAGAGAGTTGGGATGAGTAGATAGAAGTTGGTCCATATCATCAGACAGCGAGATGTAGATGGAGTCATCACTGTTTGGTGGACGGTACAACACACATATGAACAAGAGGTGGGAGCGAAGGGGAAGCCGTAGCCAGAGGTATTCCTGGGGGTGAGGTGGAGAGAGTGCAGTGCAGGGCGAGTGAGGAAGAGAGTTTTTGATAAAGATAGCAACCCCGCCTCCAGGACGAGGCTCAGGTCTATCATACCGGAGGAGGGAGTAGCCCGGGAGAGATACTATGGAATCAGAGACATCATAAAGGAGGAAAGTTTCTGTTAAGCAGATCACGTCTGGTTTGACAGAAGCAACCTGTATGGAGAGATCAGTTAAGTTTGAACGAAGGCCCCGGATGTTTGAGGTCCATACCGTTAATGAAGAGGAAGGGGGAGCATCAGATACAGAACAGGGGGAGGAGGGGTAGGGTAATATGTGGAAGAGGTGGAAGAGGTAGGGAGAGCTGTTGAAGGTGTGTCAGAGATTTCAGAATAGCTCGGAGAAAGGGAAGGATGGGGCGGACAAAAGGTTTGATAGTGATTGGGTGAGCCACAATGAGGTGTTATTTGAGGAGGGGGAAGAGCGAGGCAGAAGGTTGGGGGAGATGGAGGTGAGAGTTTGAAGGGGGAAGAAGCGGGGAGGACGCTTTGAGGAGGGGGAGTGAGAGGGGGGAAATTGAGAAGCAATGAGGGTGGGGAGATTTGAAGGGGAGGGGTGAGGAGGGAGTTTGGGAGGGAAGGGACAAGGGGAGGGATTTGAAAGGGATGGGATATGGGGGAGATTTGGAGGGGAGGGGTGAGGCAGGAGTCTAGGAGGGGAGGGGCGAGGGGGCGTCTTGGCGGGGAGGGGTGAGGGGGTAGTTTAGGAGGGAGGGGGCAAGGGGGGAGATTTGAAAGGGATGGGTGATGGGGAAGATTTGGAGGGGAGGGGTGATGGGGAAGATTTGGAGGGGAGGAGTTATGGGGAAGATTTGGAGGGGAGGGGTGAGATTGGATTTTTGAAAGTGTATGATTTATGGGAAACGAACATTTATTGCAAAATGAGTTTCTTGTGACCTTCGAGTTAAAAATACGGTTAAGGACGCTGGATGGAGGATGGAGTGCAGGAGAGTTTAGGGAATGTAGAAAAAAGGCACTATAGGAGATGGATATTTTTTTTGGGATGAATTGATTTGGTGAGCAAGTCGAAAGCAGCCTTTTAAAGAAGAAGAAGAAAAAGGTGTTATAAAATATGACGGAATACATAACTTGAGGGGAAAGTGTAAACATTGAAGGTTAATGAGTGAAAACTATCTGGGGAAATGGGGGAGAAACACGTGGTCGAAGAACGAACGAACGAATAAGAATGAATAAACGAATGAGAACAGAGAAGGAAATGTTTTTTTTTTTGTTTTTTTTTTTTGAGTTGAGATTTACACAAGGAAGTAGGCTATGGGTGAAAAGACTGGGAATACAGAGAACGAAAGTTATTGGATCACAAATGACGGACCACTGAGAGAAAAACAAAGCCTCAAGGTTGTACAGTGCACACTATACAAGGCCTTGCTCGCGACACGGCAAACAGACGATCAATTTATGAAAGATAAACACCGAGAAACAACCAAAGTTGCACACAATAACTTCACACACCGAAAGATAAATACAGTTTCGACAAAATACAATTGTGAACAGACTTAACTTCGAAAAACGTGGAGACCGTGTGGAGCTTCGAAAATCGCTGCCGCCGTCTCCAAGATCTCGCGAGATCTCCCACTCCCACTTCTGGAACAATGTGCTCTGGACAGATGAGTCGAAGGTAGAGCGATTTGGCCACAGTACCAGAAGACATGTTTGGCGAAAACCAAAGACAGCATTTGACCACAAGAACCTGATACCAACTGAAAAGCATGGTGGTGGAAATATTATGGTTTGGGGCAGCTTTGCTGCATCAGGGCCTGGGCAGCTCACCATCATAGAATCCACTATGAATTCTTCATTGTACCAGAGGGTGCTTGAGGATAATGTGAGGCCATCTGTCGGAAAGTTGAAGCTCAACCGAAGGTGGACTTTGCAACATGACAATGACCCAAAACATACCAGTAAATCCACCAAGGAATGGCTGAAAAGAAAGAAATGGAGGGTTCTGGAATGGCCAAGTCAAAGCCCGGATCTAAATCCCATCGAGATGGTGTGGGGGGGATTTGAAACGAGTTGTGCATGCCAGAAACCCCTCAAACATCGCACAGCTGAAAGAATTCTGCATGGAGGAGT
Source organism: Myxine glutinosa (assembly GCF_964187855.1). Lineage (NCBI taxonomy): Eukaryota > Metazoa > Chordata > Myxini > Myxiniformes > Myxinidae > Myxine > Myxine glutinosa. Next base: position 289,553,001 of record NC_136261.1, on the reverse strand, counting down.
GGGCAAAAATTTCTCCCAGTCCATGTCAGAGACTGGGAGACAGTTATAAGAACCACCTACTTGAGGTTGTTTCTGCCAAAGGGGGCAATACCACCTATTAGAGCCAAGGGTGTACTTCCTTTTTCCACATGCGAAATTTGCATTTATGTTTATTTAAATTA
>NC_136261.1:289482840-289547840 GCF_964187855.1 Myxine glutinosa | reverse complement strand
TTCCACCGCCCTTCTTACCCTTACCAAGGGGGGATTAAGCCCCTTGTTCTTTCTGGCCCTGGCGTAACCGAGAGACTTGAAACGCCCCTCCCGGGCAAACGCAAGGTCGGGTTTCGGGACCAAGTCTCGCACGTACCTAAATACCTGCGCCGCCTCGGAAGCGGGGAATCGAGCCTCGCATGAGCCACGTGTAATTTGGGTACACCGAGCGGATTGCGTAGCACATGGTCCGTGCAGTTACCGTTGGTATTGGAACCCGATTTGAGCGGTTCTATTCGTACCGCGCTTAGTCAATGATGGAAAACAAGAGACGGTCGAATAAAGGAAGAACACGATATAATTATTATTTACACTTATATGTACAAGTCGGTAGAAAGCAGAGACAAAGGGCAGAACTTAAGCAGTCTTATATTAACCCCAGACACTGGCCCGATCACAGTCACAAAGGGGAAATGCAGGTAGGATGGTGTTCACGCGCTGCCTTGGTCGTCCAGGAACGGCGTCGCCCGGCGTGGCTCTCCACGGTCACAGCACGTCCCGCGATGAAGGCAAGCAGGTGGTGGAAGGGACCCTTGTAGCGCGTATCTCGAACAAAAGGCAGCAGGCAGGCGGTTTTCCACAGCACATTGAGATACCGGCGCACTATCACTCGCGTAACCCAATAGAGGCTCGGCCTCAAGCTCAACCGAGCGTCCACTTTGGTACGAGCGCTTATAGCTGGGTTCACGCACGTCTTTTCTCTTGGGACAACACTCAACTCTCACAGAACTTAGTGCAGCTCCCCTCTCGCAGAACTTCCAGCGCCTCCCTTCGCAGAACTTGTTCACCCCGAGCTCATAACTCTCAACTCTCAACAAAACCCCGAGCTCATAACTGACTCTCACAGAACTTAGTGCAGCTCCCCTCTCGCAGAACTGCTGTGGGGGCTTCGCGCAACGGGTTTTATTGCCACACCCTTAGCCTTCTCTAATGTTCCAACCACACCCTGTGACGCAGTGCCGCAGCCACTCCCTTTGAGCCCTGATTGGCGGCTCGTGCTTACCCTCAGCTTCTCCGCCGCACTCATTCGGTCTTGCCTTGATTTGCCAGGCCTGCCTCGTGTTAATTCGCGCCAAAAACCCAAAGGCAGCATAAGGAGGCGTAAGGCGGCATAAGGCAATGGAGAAACCAAACTAACACAACGCAAAACTAACACAGGAAAAGTACTATGCTCACACACACGAAGAGATAACTGAACTATCGCGAGGCTACATGTAGTGTGACTAAACTATGAGGGGGAAATTAACCTTTATTGTACAAACTCAAAACCGCAACAATATATATATATATACTGTGTGTGTATATATATATATATATATATATATATATATATATATATATATATATAGGTCGACTCCATATGATGAGTGGATACCAGAGATAACGTCACCGCGTGGCAGGCGGTGCTTATCGCTCCCAGCAAGGTGCAGCAGCAGCTGTATGGGACACCTTGCTGGCGGTTCTCCACTTATGATATGAAGGTCGCATAGTGACTGATATATATATATATACATACATACATACATACATACATACATACACATCTTCCCTTCCACCCTCCCTATCCTTCCTTCCCCATCTCCTCCCCCGTTCCCCATCTCCTCCCACTCCCTGCCCCCCTTCCTCCTTCCTCCCCCCCCCCCCCATCCCCTTTGTAATAGCAAAGGATGTGACTACCAATTGGTCCATCAGCGAAGCGACGGATAGGCTCTTTTAGTTATCTCGTAGAACATTGTATGTGCACGTCCTACACTGTACTGTCAACTTCAAACTTGTAATGGATTCTCAAAATGGTTAATCGTGTTGGTCGGAAAGTTTGATGCTCAAAATTTGATATTGAGACATTCCTGGTGGACCTTTTTGCTTTATTCTTATAAAATCCTTCTCAACATCCCCCATGCAAGATATTATTCAACCGAACCAAAGCACATGCACACTCGACTTTTTCCATAGGTTATTTTATATATGTATATATTTTTTTTTTATGTACAAGATAATTATTTTTCTACAAACGTTATGTTGTGTGTATCCAGGAGCGTTTGGGGAAAATGTCTGAACGCCTGGAATTGGCTACACGGCGCTGTGCAGAGTTGGAGAAACGCCGTGCATTGGAGGCCGAAGGTTTCAAGCATGACATCCAGGTTCTACAGAAACGTTTGCTCAAAATGGAGAAGCAAATTTTCAAGGTATGCGTAAATTAGTGGATTAGGATGGATTTTGGAGAGGAATTGTCTCAGAATTGGGTCTTCATGACTATTTTAACATTTTAATTGTGGTGGTGGTGGTTATTCTTCAGAACCAAATAAGGCAGTTTACATGTAATATGTGAACTCCCTGGCCAGGACATTAACTACGCTCTAAGATAACAAGCAGTGTTATCTCGTATCGAGGAACCTCCTCCAATACCAGACCACGTTACCTGCAATCGTGGCAGGGATTATCAATTTGTTCAGAGTCGGCAAAGGCTACTCCTCACACCATGGGATATTTATCGTCAACCAAATATTGCTTGCAGATGGGGAACTCAACTTAACGTCCATCTGAGGGTCAGCGTGCACATTCATGTATTGCCCTGCATGTGAAACCTTAGTGACCATTGCATTTTGATGACAGCAAAGTTGCATCAGGAGACGGGTGTTGTCGTTGTTGTTTTTGTATACTGAATCGAGGCTCGTGAAGGAGCTGACATTTACTTCACAAACAAATCAACCAGACAAACAAAATATATAAAAAGAGGGAGCAGAAGACGAGAGAAGGGGAAGCACACAAACACTTGAGAGCACACAACATTTAAGAGCAGGGAGATGTGTGGGAGGGAGAGGGCTTGGGGGGAGGACGCATGGGAAGGGGTGGGGGGGGGGGGGGGTGGGAGAAGTATCAAACACAAGGACACCAAGGACTTCCAGGACAGAAGTTGGTATTTCAAAAAGGTGGAATTGGGGTGAAATTAGCGGGGGTAGAAAAGATCAAGGTTTTGGATGGGGGAAGATAAGAGATGGTGGTGAACAGCTGTTTTAAAGACCTGGAGGGTGGAGTGGGATTGAAGAGAGTGAGGGAGTTTGTTCCAGAGGCGGGAGAAAAGAGGAATGAAGGAGTGAAGGTGAGCCACCTGGCTTAGAAACAAAAAAACAAGTTGCTGATGAGCATTTGTGTGGATGTAGTGACCAATCGAGATCCACAGCTCTTTGTTCTGAGTCAATTTGTATTTTTGATGCTAAATAAACGACGCAGATGAAGGAATGGTTGCGTTTTCTCCATAAAAACTGTTAAACAGTCGTTTATGTATGTTTACTGAACAGAAACCCTCTCGGTATTTTTTAACCCTCCCTGCATAAAACTTTGATCTCTGTTTGTGTCCTGGCCTTTCTTATTTTAAATTTGTTTTATTGGATTTTTCACGTTTGAGCTAATGATGAAATGAGGGATTTATTATCTTCACTACCAAAGGTGGAGAGAGGTTATGTTTTCATGTCTGTCTGTTTGTTTCTGTTTGTCTGTCTGTGAACAGGGCATCTTTTTTTTTTTTTTTTTTTTGTATACAACATCGAGGCTCGTGAAAGAGCTAGCATTCATCACACAAAAAGTCAAACCGACACACAAAACACAAAATGAGGGGAGCGGTAGACAAGATGGGGAGAAAGGGGGAAGGACGGACACAAGCACAACATTTGAGAGCAAGGACATCGAGAGAACTGTGGGAGGGAGAGGGCTTGGGGGGAGGTGGGAGATGTTTAAAACATATGGACACTGCAAGGACTTCCAGGAAAGAAGTTGGAATTTCAAAAAAGTGTATCTGGGGTGAAAATTAGTGGGGGTATAAAAGAGCAAGGTTTTGGATGGGGGAAGATGAGAGATGGTGGTGAACAGCTGTTTTAAAGACCTGGAGGGAGGAGTGGGATTGAAGGGAGTGGGGGAGTTTGTTCCAGAGGCGGGAGAAAAGGGGAATGAAAGAGTGAAGGTGAGCAGAGAGCCTTGATTTTGGCAGTTTAACCATAAGAGGGTTGCTGGCAGATCTTGTGCGACCTGTAGGAATATTTGGGGGACAGAGCACAGACAGAGCTGGGGGAGCAAGGCCGGGGAGGAGTCGGTAGAAGACAGAAAGACCACCAACCTGCTTGCGGTGAGTGAGTGAAAGGCCCTCGGAGCTAGCTTCATTGCAGGAGATTCCATTGATTCTGAAAGCTTTGGTTTCAACAGCGTGAAGCCGGGCTCGGTGTGCAGCAGGAGCACTGGCCCAGAGGGGGGAACAGTATTCCATTGAGCTGCGGATGAAAGCCTTGTATGTGGTGAGGAGCTCAGGTGTGCCAAGGAAGGACTTTGCACGACGGAGGATGCCCAGACTGCGACTGGCTTTGGAGGCTAGCTTGGAAATGTGGTTTTCCCAAGAAAGATCATGGCAGATAGTGAGACCCAAAAGCTTGAACGACAGAACCTCTTGGAGAGGATTGTTGAGAAAGTGGATGGGAGCGTTTTCCAGTCGGTCTTTTCGGAGAGACATCGTAAGAGGATTGAGGGGGAGAGAGGGTTCGGTTGCGGGTTCGGTTGGGTTCGGTTGCGAGAGTACGCTGGCGTTGCATATTCGCCGCTTCTCCGACTGGATGGATGTACAGGGTCTGCTTCTACTTTTCTGACCTGACATCTCACACCTGTCCTGCCTTTTCACACCCGCACGTGCCGCGTGTTCTCCGGCTGGATAACGGAATCTGCTTTTGATGGTACGGAATACGGAATCGAAAGGCCCGCTCCCGTTGTTTGTGGCCGTGGCCTTGTTTGCCGGTGGCCTTGTGGTCTTGGTGGCCTTGTGGCCTTGTTTGCCGCTGTGGTCTTGATTAGCGGCTGCAGTCGTTTGCCGCTGCGTTTGCCGCTGCGTTTGCCGCTTTGCCTCCTCGACCTTGGCCTCGTACTCGTCCCTTCGCTCCTGCCTGGCATGGCTCTGAAGTACTCCGCCGCAAGGCTTCTTCTGCTCAATACCCGCTCCACCCCATCATGCATCTCTGCCATCAAATCAAATGGACTCCTCCGACGACCCAGGTACATTCACCGTGGCTCCGGTCGCAAGTTTGTTTATTTGCAATCAGGTCACTCCATCCCCGTCCTCTGGTCGGCTCAGCGCACTCTCACTCTTCGTCCCAGCGCACCTGGTCACAGCAACCCACACGATCGCACCTCCTGCCTACGAACCCTGGCTAAATCACCTGAATTCATCCCTGCTGTTCAAAACAACATCAAGCTCACCCTGTTCAACACCCGGTCCCTCAACAATAAATGCCTCATCCTGAACGAATACATCCTGGATAACAAACTGGACTTTCTCTGTCTCACCGAAACCTGGCAACAACCTCTGGACTACTACACACTCAACCTCACCACACCCAATGGATATTCCTACGTCAATAAACCACGCTCGGAGGGCCGAGGTGGTGGAATTGCCGTTATCCACCGTCAAGACATCAAGACCAACCTCATCTCCATCTCATCTGCTCCATCATTTGAACACCTGGCTTTAAAACTCTCTGGTCACACGCAGTCAGTCATGGCTGTCGTCTACCGCCCTCCCAAACCACACCCATTATTCCTGTCTGACTTCTCCTACTTTCTGACCCAGCTATGTTCCCTCTCCCCCTCAATCCTCCTCCTTGGTGATTTCAATATCCACATGGACTCCACTGACTCCACAATAACCACTGACTTCACTGATTTACTCACCTGCTTTAACCTCACTCAACATGTCGACTTTCCTACCCATATCCGTGGTCACATTTTGGACCTTGTCTGCTCCACTGGATTAAATTTGCACCATCTCTATGGCTCCGACCTCACCCTCTCTGACCACTTAGCCATCACTCTGACCATCAACATCCCCGCCCCAACACCAAGGCATTATCGCACAATCAACTTCCGTAAGCTAAACGCTCTTTCACCTACCTCATTCTCATCCACCCTCTCTGAAAAAATGTCCACTTCTCCCTTCATTGACCTCCACACCCCTTCCGACCTCACTGACTACTACAACCACACTCTCTCCTCCTGCCTTGACCAGCTTGCGCCTGTAAAAACCAAAACAGTTTCTTTCACCCATTCTGCTCCCTGGTTTACCCCTGAACTCCACCTGATGAAAACTCGTGCTCGCCAACTTGAAAGACTCCGCAATAAAACGGGTCTCACAGTTCACTCCCAAGCCTACAAGGACCACATACAACACTACAAAGATGCCCTCTCCCGCGCCCGCTCTGCCTACTACTCTCAAATTATCCACTCTGGCTCCGGAAACCCAAAAGCACTCTTCTCGACAATAAACAAACTCCTCCGCCCCCTGAACACCACCACCCAGTCATTCACAGTAGACAACTGCATCTCCTTCCTCTCTTTCTTCCAACGCAAAATTGACAACATCTACAACAGCTTGACCACCGCCGCACCCGCTCCCCCTCCAACCACCTGCCCCCCCTTGTCCTGCCATCCCCTGTCTCGGTTCTCCCCAATCTCTCCTACTGACCTCTCTGAACTCCTCATAGGAATGAAAACTGCCACCTGCACTCTTGACCCCATCCCCTCCAGCTTTGTCAAAGCCTCCCTCCCTGCTCTCTCTCCACTTATCATTGCAACAATAAACTCCTCCCTGTCTACAGGCATCGTCCCACCTTCCCTCAAAATTGCTGCTGTTACCCCCATTCTAAAAAAACCTGGTCTAAACCCTGACACCCTAAACAACTTCAGACCCATCTCCAACCTACCCTTTCTGTCAAAAGTTTTGGAACGCGCTGTAGCCACTCAACTCAAACATCATCTCTCTGCCAATAACCTGTATGAAACATTCCAATCCGGATTCCGCTCCAACCACAGTACTGAAACTGCTCTCCTCAAAATCACCAACGACCTTCTCCTCTCCTCTGACGCTGGCAACCTCAACATTCTCGTCCTCCTCGACCTCAGCGCTGCCTTTGACACCATCGATCACACTATCCTCCTCACCCGACTTGAATCCACCTTTAACGTCACCGGCACTGCCCTCTCTTGGATTAAATCATACCTCTCTGACAGATGCCAGTTCATCTCCATCAATAACTGCAAATCCCCCACTGCTCCCCTCCCCCAAGGTGTCCCCCAAGGTTCAGTTCTTGGCCCCCTCCTCTTCATCCTTTACCTGTCCCCGCTCGGTCACTTAATCCGCCGTCATGGTCTCCAATTCCACTGCTTCGCCGATGACATCCAGCTTTTCATCTCCACCAAGTCCGTCTCCACCGACACCCACTCTATCCTGACAAACTGCATCACTGAAATAAAATCCTGGCTTCAAATCAACTTCCTCAAGCTTAACTGTGATAAATCTGAAATAATCATCATTGGCCCAAAAACGCTCACAAAATCCACCCATAACTTTGCCCTCAACATCGACGGTATCCCAGTATCCACCTCCCCTCACATCCGGAATCTTGGCGTCATCTTTGACCAAACCCTTTCCTTCGACAAATACACTAAACAGATCACAAAGTCAGCCTTCTTTCACCTGAAAAACATTGCCCGTCTCCGCTCATCCCTCTCCTCCACGGCTGCAGAAACCCTCATCCACGCCTTCATCACCTCCCGTCTGGACTACTGCAATAGCCTCCTCTATGGTTCACCCTCAAAAATCACCAATAAACTCCAATACATTCAGAACTCCGCTGCCCGTCTACTCACTCATTCCCGGACCCGTGACCACATCACCCCCGTCCTTTACAAGCTTCACTGGCTCCCCATCCCCCAGAGAATCCAGTACAAAATCCTCCTCTTGACATACAAAGCCCTCCATAACCTGGCCCCATCCTACCTGGCTGACCTCCTCTCCAGACACACTCCCACCCGCAACCTCCGCTCTGCTGGTACCAACCTCCTGACCCCCTCCATCCGGACCAAATTCAGATCCTGGGGGGACAGGGCCTTCTCCATCGCTGCTCCCACCCTCTGGAACTCACTACCTCACACCATCAGAGACTCCTCCTCACTCACCACATTCAAAACATCACTAAAGACCCACCTGTTCAACGCTGCATTCAACATTCAACCCACAGCATTTAACCCCTGACTATCTCTTCTCCTTCTCCCTCGTTTTGCTTTAAATATTTCCCTATTGATTCTTGTCTTTTTGCAATTGTTGTTTTCATGTATTGTTATGCATTATGTTTTCCACTCTGTCAAAGCGCCTTTGGGCTTCTGGAAAAGCGCTATACAAAATAAATGAATTATTATTATTATTATTAAGAGTGTGAGATTTGTCAGGATTGAAAGACATGTTCCACTTGTTTCACCAGTCTGTGATTTTGTCCAGGTCTGCAGAGAGTGATGAGGTTGCAGACTGCCGATCTGAGGGATGAGGAATGGAGCGGCAGAGAGTGGAGTCATCAGCAAAGTGATAGAGAGGATTTTCCAGAGAGTCGGAAAGATCATTGATGAAGACCAGAAATAGCACAGGACCCAGAACACTACCTTGGGGAACTCCAGCCAGAACAGAAAGGGGAGATGAGAGAAATCCATTCAGGGCCACAAGTTGACGACGACCAGAGAGGAAGTCCGCAAGCCATGCGAGGAGATTTCCATGGATACCATAGGAGGAGAGTTTGGTGAGAAGAGCTGGGTGCCAGACCGTATCGAAGGCACGTGATATGTCAAGGAAGACAGCTTTGATTTCCTGTTTGGCATTGAGGACCTCCATCCATTGTTGAGACAGCAGAAGCAACATGTCCAGAGTAGAATGACCTGGTCTGAATCCAAATTGATGATCCGAGATCAAGCCATTGGAGAATAGGAAGGATTTGATATCCGAAGCAATGATGGATTCCATGACTTTGCTGATAATTGGGAGCAGGCTGATTGGTCTGTAGTTGCAAGGATCTGCTTTTGCACCTTTTTGTGTAAAGCAGTAATGTTTAATGATTTCCAAGATGCTGGCAGATGACCTTGAGCAAAAGAGAGGGTGAAAAGAACAGAGAGAGGGTGAGATAGAGCGGCAGAGCAGGATTTTAGGACCCTTGAGCTGATGCCGTCTGGTCCAGTTGCAGAATCTCAAAAAGTTATCGAAGGATTCAGACAAAATTTGATAGACAGGTTGGGTGTGTGACAAGGATGAATTGATTAGATTTTGGTTAAGGTCTGGATGCAGATCCGGTGTATCATTGGAATACAAAACGTAAACTATTCAGCCTGGCGAAAGGGTGCACTCTAACGAGTGTCGTCCTAGTTCCCCCTGTATACTTCTTTAAATATGCCACCGACAGTTGTCGCCTTTCAAACCAATTTTTAAACTCATAACGAAAACTTGATCGGCACTCTGTGGAGCGCAAACCTCTGCCAGGCTGAACAGTTTGTTTTGTATCCACTGCTTGGCCAGATCTGGATTCGGACCTGAACCAAAATCGAATCGATTGGTTCTTGTCACTTATCCACCAAGTTTAGTCATAACTCGTCCACAACTTTTTGAGATATCCTACTATACAGTCATGTGAAAAAGTAAGTACACCCCATGTAAAGTTTTGACTTTTTCAACATATTTCAACATACAGCTATTTGATCTTCATTTCAGCAATATTGATAGATAAAGGTGATATAATATAACAAATATCATGAAACATTTACATTTTGTAGTCCATTGTATAATTTAAATAAACATAAATGCAAATTTCGCATGTGGAAAAAGTAAGTACACCCTTGGCTCTAATAGGTGGTATTGCCCCCTTTGGCAGAAACAACCTCAAGTAGGCGTTTCTTATATCTGTCTACCAGTCTCTGACATCGACTGGGAGAAATTTTTGCCCACTCCTCCATGCAGAATTCTTTCAGCTGTGCGATGTTTGAGGGGTTTCTTGCATGCACAGCTCGTTTCAAATCCCACCACAACATCTCGATGGGGATTTAGATCGAGGCTTTGACTTGGCCATTCCAGAACCCTCCATTTCTTTCTTTTCAGCCATTCCTTGGTGGATTTACTGCTATTTTTAGGGTCATTGTCATGTTGTAAGGTCCACCTTCGGTTTAGTTTCAACTTTCCGACAGATGGCCTCACATTATCCTCAAGCACCCTCTGGTACAATGAAGAATTTATAGTGGATTCTATGATGGTGAGCTGCCCAGGCCCTGATGCAGCAAAGCTGCCCCAAACCATAATATTTCCACCACCATGCTTTACAGTTGGTATCAGGTTCTTGTTGTCAAATGCTGTCTTTGGTTTTCGCCAAACATGTCTTCTGGTACTGTGGCCAAATAGCTCTACCTTTGACTCATCTGTCCAGAGCACATTGTTCCAGAAGTGCTGGTCTTTGCCTAGGTGTTAATTGGCAAACTTTAGTCTTGCCCTGATGTTCTTCCTGGACAGCAAAGGTTTCCTCCTGGCACACCTCCCATGTAGATCAAATTTGTGCAGCCTCTTTCTAATGGTGGACTCGTGCACTTTGACATCAACAGTGGCCAGAGCTACCTGTAGGTCCCGTGATGACATTCTGGGGGTTCTTAGAGACTTCTTTCAGCATCTTGCGGTCTGCTCTCGGGCTGAACTTGCTGGGGCGGTCTGGCCTGAACAAGTTGGCAGTTGTTTGGAATCTTCTCCACTTGTAGATGATCTTCCGGACAGTCGAATGATTGATTTCAAATTGTTTGGAGATCTTTTTAAATCCCTTCCCAGACTCGTAGGCATCTATAACCTTCTTTCTGAAGGCCTCAGAGAGCTCTTTTGATCTAGGCATGGTGACGCCGCACACTTCAACAACAAAGAGCAAATCAAACTAAATGTCTGAGGTTTAAATTTGACAGGTTCCTCCAAGATCCTCTCGAACAATGTTCTAATCATTTGCACCTGAGCTGGTGCATCTGATTCAAATTTTAGGTATTTGAAGTAGTGATAAATGTAGGGTGTACTTACTTTTTCCACATGTGGAATTTGCATTTATGTTTATTTAAATTATACAATGGACTTCAAAATGTAAATGTTTCATGATATTTGTTTTATTATATCACCTTTATCTATCAATATTGTTGAAATGAAGATCAAATAGCTGTATGTTGAAATATGTTGAAAAAGTCAAAACTTTACTTGGGGTGTACTTACTTTTTCACATGACTGTATATCGTTTTTGGCCTTATCAATCACTGGTGAAGAATAACTTTTAAAAATCGGATCTGGATACAAATCATCACCAAAATCGAAGAATTTCGTCCTTATCACATACTCAACCTCTCCACCAAATTTCGTCTGAATCCGTCATGGCTTGTGGACTTCCTGTCCTGTTGTAGTCGACGTGTGGCTCTAAATGGAATCCTATCATTTCCTCTTCCTGTCCAGGCTGCAGTTCCTTTTGGCAGTGTTCTGGGCCCTGTGCTTTTTCTAATCTTCATGAATGATCTCTCCGACTCTCTGGAAAAAATCCTCCTTATCTTTTTGCTGACAGCTCCACCCTCTGCCACTCCATCTCTCATCCCTCAGATCTACAGACAGCAGCCTCTTCACTCTGCAGACATTAATAAAATTACAAGCTGGTCAAACAAGTGGAACATGTCTTTCAATCCTAACAAATCTCACACTCTCACCTTGTCTCTCCAAAAAGACCGTCTGGAAAACCTTCCCATTTACTTTCTCAACAATCCTCTCCAAGAAGTTCTGGCACTCAAGCTTTTTGGTTTTTGGGTCTTGGGAAAAGCATATTGCCAAGCTGGCCTCCAAAGCCAGTCGTCGACTGGGCATTCTCCGTTGTGCAAAGTTCTTCCTTGGCACTTCTGAGCTCCTCATCACATACAAAGCTTTCATCCACCGCTCAATGGAATACTGCTCTCCCCTCTGGGCTGGTGCTGCTGCCAGCTCGGCCTAGCTCGGCTTCTCGCTGCAGAAACCAAGACTTTCAGAATCATTGGTATCTCCTGCGATTAAGCTGATTCTGAGGGCCTTTCTCTCTCACCGCAGCTAGGTTGGCGGGCTTTCTGTCTTCTACCGACTCCTCTCCGGCTTATCTCCCCATGCTCTGTCCCCCAAATATTCCTGCAGGACGCACAATGTCTGCCAACAACCCTCTTCTCGTGAAACTGCCAAAATCAAGACTCTGCTCACCTTCACTCTTTCATTCCTCTTTTTTTCCCCCACCTCTGGAACCACACTCTCTTCATTCCCACTCCTCCCTCCAGGTCTTCAAAACAGCTGATCACCACCATCTTTTATCTTACCCCATCCAAAACCTTGATCTTTTCTACCCCCGTTAATCCACCCCAAACCAACCTTCTTAAAATTCCGTTTTCTTTCCTGAAATCCCATCTAATGTCCATCTTGTTTATTCTGTGTACCCCGCCCCAGCCCTCTCCCTTCCACAAAGCTACCGATGTCCCTGTTCTCTACTGTTGACAAATTTTTAATAAACTGTTAATAAACGATAAAAACTATTTACTGTGCTTCCCTTTCTCTCCCCTTCTTGTCTCCCGCTCCCATTATTATGTTTTATGTGTTACCCAGCAAAAACCCAGCTCTTACATGAGCCTTGACTTGGTGTACAAAAAAACAAAACTTAGCCATTCTAATTCAGACAAGTCAGGAGACGACGATGGTTCACGAGCGAGCGGTATTCAATGACAAAGGACGGACTATAACCGAAACAGGCCCGGACTGGGGGGTCAGGAGCCCATGTGGCAGGTGTCGGCCCCCGACATGCGGTGTACCTGCCTATTTACAAAGGGCCCCAATGCGCTGCATTATGAGGTTAGTTAGCTACACAATACCGAAAATTCGGTTCGATTCCGACAACTTTGAAAATTTTACCTTTGTGACCTTCAAAGGTCAAAGGTCAAAGATTCTGAAATTTGTTGGAAAACTTGTATTTCATGATGTATGTGATAATATAAGATCATGTACGACATTTCACCCGACCAGGAAGCGAACAATGTAATAAAACCATCAAAAATCGACTTTTCTAAATCTTGTGACCTTGACCTTGGGGCGAAAATGAAAAATCGAGCTTCGTGGGGCTAGACACATGACATTGGCCTCACCAAATACCGAAACCCCTGTCAGATTCCACCAAATCCCTCGGAGAAGATGTAGCTTGAACTCGATTACCCCCTAAAAAGACATCTTTTTCGGGCGTGTGTCCGCCCACAATGGGTGCAATACGCCCACTCTAGGCAGGACACAACTAGATCATGATATCAACCTCCCACCCAAGTTTCATCAAGATCGGATGATATCATCGGGTAGTTATGCTGCGGACAGACAGACAGACACACACACACAGACAGACACACACCTATGACGAATATAGTGGTCACTGTTTGATAACTCGTGAACCAATTACAAGTAAATGTGTTTCACAAAAATCACTCGCTTCAAAAGCCACTTAGTTAGACCATCAGCAAGCTCACACAAATACGTTCCTTGAATCCTATGCTCGGTCCTTCCCACTAGAGAACTATGGTTCAGCAGAGCAGCTTGGCACATATTTAGACGAACACAGTCGCACAGACACAACAGTTTCTTCAAGTGAAACGACTGGAAGTCACTGCTTCATACCGTGCTACACATGTGACTCTCCAGTTGTACTCCATGCGCACACTTTTCCCTCAAGGGTTGCTGTACACCTTGCGGCACACGTGACTCTCATGGGCCGCCATACATCATCCCACACACATGACTCGAGGGTTACTGTACACCTCTCAAAGGAACCCCCCCGCACAGACAAGTCAAGGTGCAGCGGCACCTGGTTGAACCCTGACGGCAACAATGCCTCGATGTCCAATGCCCCAGCTTAGTCCTCAGACGTGCTGAGGAACTGTGCACAGCCAATGGGAAGGCAAGACTCTGGGCCCAACAGCGATTGTGGAGGGGGAGGGGGGGTGGGGTGCCAAATTGCGGCAACGCCACAACGCTGCCAGTACAGAAGAAGCAGCACACCTGCAGTGTCATGCCTCCCCATGGCCTATAAAAACCCAGACCAAAGTGCAGAACGGAGCTGACGCATTTGAGGATCTACGTGAATGGACTGGTGGAAAAAGAATGAACTGGTGACCGCAGCGCATTGGAGGGCTGGTGGAGAACACAAGCGAACGAGGTTCCGTGGAGATGACAGACTCAGCCAGCGTATAATTCCCGGACGTGTTGGCCACACATACACACTGATGCATGCATGCTATCTGTCTCTTGCTATCCCTGTTCTATTTTGTTCACTTTGGACGCACCGAGTCATCAACAGTGCCAACTGCTCTTTTCACAGCTTCCTGAATGCTGCACCTATCACCATTTCCTCTAAGCCACACACAGTCACTCTTCCCCACATTTTTCTCATACCGCCTACTCTCCTCTTCTTTCTTCCCATCGCCCCTCTTTTGTTGGGACCAACGTAAACCTACCAGCTTCAATCCGGTGAGCGTGAGGCTGAAAATACACCTTGTACTTTTCTCTCTCTGGTTATCCCTCTTTCTTACTTTGTTTCCTGGTGTGACTGAATAAGAAGGGCTTCTGTGCTTGGGGTATGAACTTCTCTTTTGCAGAGTAAATATGTGCCCTTTTATTAACTGCTTGAACCATTTCCCAAACTGTCTGATTGTCAGCTTCCATTGGGTGAACATGGTGTCTAGAACAGGGAGTTCACCCAAGCCGTTTTGTTGAGTAGTCATTAGCCAGCGTTTCCACTTATGTAGCTGTATTGCTCAGCCGTCTGATAAATCACAGAGGGACATTGAGAGCATGGGACTCTATTTAGGGGAGGGGGGGGGGGGTTAATTCGCTAGAATGGTAAAGCAGATTCAGTCGTTGGACCATGTCTTAATTAAATGTCTTGGATTCTGGCTGTAGTTTCTTAGCAACCCACCGCGCCACAGAATTATCCGTCATTCGTCGACTCCAGGATCGTTGGCCGGATAGTGGATTTGAGAACTCCCCTTGTGATCCCTATCGCCCCAGATTCTGCAACAATTTCTGTATGTATGTTGTTATGGATCCGTCACTTCTGCCTTTGTTGTCATTATATACTTGTAGGATTTTTAGTTTCAGGTAATATTGTTGTTAAGATTTTTGTGTGAAATGGAGATGACTTTAGTAATAGGTGAAAAGAAATGTTTGTGAAGGAAAAAGGAAGATGCGGCAAAGAGAGGAAACGAAGAGGAGAATAAAAAGTCTGCAGAGAGAGGATGAGACGGCCATGAGAGATATACAGCCGTGAGTTGCATCGAGGCTGCGAGCGGACTTTTTTTGACATTGGTCCCGAGTGAGTTGAGGCTTCCCTTGAAAGGGATTGCTCGCGACATCGTCCTATATTGCAATTGCAATTAAACCTGCGTCTCAGGTTTTATCACCAAGTGAGTTATTGTTGGAGAGAAATCAAGCGCCTCCAGGCATCCGGCCATAAAAACATTGCCTCAAACAGGGAACCATGATTGTCATGGGGCCCGCAAGGCTAACCCCCGCTCTAGCGGGGAAAATGGCCTTAAAACGATCATTCATTCATTTTTTTTCACGCCATTTTGTCCTCGAAGAGGCTGTCCGCTTGGTGCATCTTGTTTTGTCGTTGGGATTTCCATATCGACATCATCGTGTTGATCGCCGTTGATTTACATATCGGCTCAATTCCCATATCGACCTCTCACCTCGTAACTCCTCGTCTGCCGCCGTGCCTATGCCTAACTGTTCTCGTCGTTCTGCACGGCTTCAACCAGCGTGGGGATTAGCGCACGGACTTTGGGGAATGTTACATTCCACTCACGTTTGTCGTATCGTGAGTTTATTGCTTTGAGAGCATTGGGGGAATGATGGTACCATCATATGTATTGTTCATTTGATACAAGTGACATTTTGACATTGTACTTTCTTTAATAGTGTTATTATTGTGTATGTGAGAGTTCTTAATACAATTGCTTGTTTTGTTCTACAATTGCATTGGTGTGGTTTTACCATGGTTTAATAGAACACACAAAATAAATCTTTCTGCCGCGTTCCCGCTCGAGACTCTGAGGTGCACCATAACCGGGGTTCGGGAGGAACACGTAACAATGTTCCCTTGGTTAAAATATATATATATTGGTTTTCAAAAGAAGAAAAGTTGTACTTTTAATTTTGTTTTATTTTTGTCCAGGAGTGAGTATAGAATGGCCAACTTATGAGTGAAAGCATCTTCAGCATCAGGATTCTGGTAACCAGTTGCATTGACAGGACAACAGAATCAGCCAGGACAACAGCTCATTTTTCAACAGCAGCTCGACGGAGCGGGAGACAAGAGGGAGAGAGAGAGGGAAGCACAACAACAGCAGAGAACAGGGACATCGGGAGATCTGTAGAAGGGAGAGGGCTGGGGTGGAGTACACGGGATAAACAAGATGGACACTACAGGGACTTTCAGGAAAGAAATCTGGATTTGAAGGAGGTGGATTTGGGGTGTATTAACGGGGGTAGAAAAGATGAAGGTTTTGGATGGAGGAGACGAGATCGTGGTGGACAGATGTTTTGAAGAACTTCAGTTGTTGGTGTGCCTGTCTTTAAGCCGTTTGGTGTGAGTCAGGCAGGGACTTGTCTGACTGACCCAAGTGCCATATATTATGGTGCACTGTTTTCTTGGGCGATGGGGATGTCATGCTAATTATATAACGATTAAATGTGTTTGTTGTCTTTGCCAGGTGGCATTGGATCAGCAGACTAACCTTGGCCAAGACCTCGACATTCTGGGAGAAATTCGGACTTCCAACCGCCGCACACACCATGTGCAAGGAGAATTGCATCAGCTCAAGGCCAAGATATATGGTCTGGAGAACGATTTACGGAGGGCATGACCTAACACTTCGTCATTGGTGGACGGATACAAATTGCCATTTTATTTGTGATTTTATTTATCGGCAAGTGATTATTCTTGCCCAGTACTATCTGTCCTGTCAGTGTTCCTCCACACATCTGAACCACATTACAGCAGGTTAAAAAAAACGCGTGCTATTTTAAAAGGTTTCCATGACCATGATTATATGTGTCTTTGTGTGTCTGTCTGTGTCTGCGTGCATTTTATATCCTCTGAGCCAGTAGATTGTCCTTGGTGTGCCCGATTGCAAGAAAGCCACGTTTCCTTTTGTAAAAACATGAATTAATTTAAATGCTGTATTTGTAAACCGCTTTATTTGCTTTGAGGATTTGTCTTATATCTTAAAGCTGTTGCATTGTGGTCTGATCTTCACATTGACATTCCAGGTTGTTTAGTGTAGGAGATAATGTCACGATTGAAAGTTTGTTTTTCATTAAATAAACATGTATGCATTTACATATCCTACAATTGTTTGTCTTTCTGTGTACTCTCCTTGTTCCTTGTGGAGCTGCAACACGATTGGCTGGTTAAGCTCTTGCATGAAACCTTGCATTTAACCCTGGTGTTGGGCTAGCGGCTAGGGTGCCGGCTTAGGATCCAAGGATCCTGGGTTCGAATCCCGGTCGATCGCTGAATTAACGCCAGGGGGGTTGACTCAGCCTGTCATGCCTGTCATCCTTCCGAGGTCGGCTAATTGAGTACCAGCTCACTGGTAATTCCCTGTTTGTCGTTAAAGGCGACAAAAAGGGTTGGCGTCAGGAAGGGCATCCGGCCGTAAAACATTGCTTCAAAAAGGGGACCGAAAAACAACAACAACCATGGCTCCCGAAAAAGGCCAACCCCCGCTTTGCGGGGAAAAATGGCCTCTAAAGGTGGTTTTTTTTATTTTATGAAACCTCCAACCGACTCATGTGCAACTTCTGGGTTGGTTGGTCTTTGAAAGCTACAGAACCTCGCACTGTTAAATGCAGCATCAACTGCAAACCACAGTTTCAGTCATCTTGAAGGCTTTTGATTCAATGGATGTTTCATTGTGTAATGGAGGCCTAAATAGGGTAGACGTGTGGCAGGTGCACCCTGCTGTACAGGGCCTTTGCAGCAAGTGCTTGTGCGGCACGAAGGTTCATTGTTACCATTCCCATTGGAGGTACTGTTGGACATTTTCTTTCAGGTAGATGCAAGAGTGATGAGACTTGGACATACGATACTTGATCCATTGGACATCACCTTAATGCAATGAATCCATTTTGAAGAGAACTTGCCCTGCCCTTTAAATTGTTTCATGAGTCTAAGACAGGTTACAGTTGTCTTAATTTTTATGGGTACTTTATTCCATTGCTCATATGGTATGCCATGTACTTTTGTATGGCAAGCTCGTTCAAGGGTTAAATGTGCTCCTTGTATTGAGTTTTATTTTCTGGTATTGCTTCGAAGGTGGACGGACCTGATTCATGAACTGCAACTCAATTACGTTGCTCTTTAGATAGTCAGGTAGAACCAGGTGTTCCTGATGGATTTAGGATGTGGATGTTAAATAACATACTGAAAATAATAGGTCGTTGTGTGCCGGTGCCCTAGGCCAATTCCCTCATTTCTGTAGGGCTGGCATGATGGGCTGAATGGCCTCCTATGTTGTATAATAGTTACTTGTTTGTGTGTGATAGAAAAGTGGCTAAAGGATGAAAATGACAAGGATTGTTACACGTTGGACAAAAGCACCAGCCACGCAGACTTAAGGATTGAAAAAAGATCATGCTCCAAAAAGGTGGATAACCAGGAAGGTTTCTTGTGATGTCATCTCTGAAACAGGAAGTCAATCCATTCGCCAATAAAGAACCACTCACGAACTCTTATCATTTGCGAAGCCCAAGGGCAAATCTTAAAGAAAGCAGATTGCTACCCTCCGCACTGATGTTAGCCCCTTTGGACGTCTCCATATTGCAAACCAGTTGTGTTAAGGAGACCTTTCTTAGCGTATTGTTTTTTTTTTCATGAGAACCAACTGTATCCTCCTGCAATGGCAAACTCTGCATAACTGGATGAAAGTCTAATTTGCGAAGCTGCCGAGACACTGGCGAGTGACCGGAACCTCCCAAGTAATTTGATTCCCAAATGTTTTATTGTGCCGCTCTGGTCTACACTTTTCCAACTTCCTTTGTGCAGACTATGCAGAAAAAGTCTTTCAACCTTTTCTCCATAATAAGCTGCAAATCCTTCACTTCAGAGACTGTAGTTATTCCAGGGGAGGTATCTACAAAGCATTATCAAGGATTCAACTCGACGGAAGCGAGGCATTGGTGTGCGCAGGAAGGTGGCATGACAGACTAAAATGCCAGCTTATTTGAGACTTCCTCAGTGGTGTGTGCAGGAAGGTGGCATGACAGACTAAAATGCCAGCTTATTTGAGACTTCCTCAGTGGTGTGTGCAGGAAGGTGGCATGACAGACTAAAATGCCAGCTTATTTGAGACTTCCTCATTGGTGTGCGCAGGAAGGTGGCATGACAGACTAAAATGCCAGCTTATTTGAAAGACCTCTGATGCCACTAACAGAGGAGCTGTTTTCCCTCCTGTCTCAGACAATGATTACAGAAGGTTATCTCTTATTTAAGATAAGGAGCTGTACGTTACCTCGGTTTAGTATGCCTTTCTTTTGCATACCTTTTGACATAAAGGGTATTTCCAAAATGTAAAACTTATCTTGAAAAATAGCCCTAGTATTCACAAACATGGTTTACTTTTTACTCCACCATCTACGATGGATGGATGTTTTTTTCACTCCTGTCTGTTTGTCTGTCTGTGAGCAGGATATCTCAAAAGGTTATGGACGGATTCGAAAAAAAATTGGTGGACAGGTTGGGTATGTGACAACGACGAATTTATTCTATTTTTTGGGAAGATTCGAGTCGGAATCCGGATCAGAGAATTTTTAAGAACGTATGACAACATTAGGTGGACGAGTTGGTTAGGCAACACGAACAAGCTGATTAGATTTTGGTTCAGGTCCGAATCCAGATCTGACCTATCAGTGGGATAAAAAAATGTAAACTTTAGCCTGGTGGAGGTATGCTCTTTACTGAGTGCCGTTCCAGTTTCCATCATAAAGACCCCCAAGATCCTTAAGACCCCTAAATGCACTTAAGACCCAGAAGGTACCCAAAAGAGCCAGATGACCTCAAAGTCCTCCAGGACCCAAGTGACTCAAAAGTCTCAGAGGACCCAGAAAACCCAGGTGAGCCAAAAGTTCCTGATGACCCAAAAGACCCAGATGACCCAAAAGTCGCTGGATACCCAAAAGTCCCTGAGGACCCAAAAAACCCAGATGACCCAAAAGTCCCCCAGTACCCAAAAGACCCAAGTGACTCAAAAGTCTCCGAGAACCCAGAAAACCCAGGTGAGCCAAAAGTTCCCGAGGACCCAAAAGTTCCCGATGACCCAAAAGACCCAGATGACCCAAAAGTCGCTGGATACCCAAAAGTCCCTGAGGACCCCAAAGTTCCCGATCACCTGAAAGACCCAGATGACCTAAGTCCCCCAGGACCCAAACGACCCAGGTGACCCAGAAAGTCCTCAAAGACCTAGATGGTCCAAAAGTTCCCGAGGACCCAAAAGTTTCCGGATACCCAAAAGTCCCCCAGGACCCAAAAGACCCAAATGGCTCAAAAGTTCCCAAGGACCCAGGTGACCAAAAATCCCTGAGGACTCGAATGACCAGTCCCAAAAGACCCCGGAGTCCGGCAGGCAGGTATGCCACAAGGCGGTAAAGACCAATTAAAATTTGGGACAACGGGCCCCCTAGTGCAAGAACAAGATCGACACAAGGATTATAGTTCATCTTCAGTACACAATGGACAGGAATGCCGAGATTCAGATCCGCAGTCATTGATGATGTCATCATTCTATTCGGCCAGTTGTATGCCTTGCTTTTTCATCATCCCGACATCGACGTGTGGGTGGCTTTCGGTATAGACAAGGGTTTCTTCTGTCACGGTACAGCATCAACACCATCTGTAACAAATTTGGAAATGATGTCAAGTTCTTACCCTTTTCCATGCTTTCACAGCTTCACTGGATGTGTCTTGCTTCCTGAATAAGGGGGAAAATGACGTCATACAAGACCCTTCCTGTTATACAATTTTTGAGCATGATTTCTTACTTTGGACGTGTCGCAGCTTGCAGGTCGACAAGGGCTCCCCATTGTTGTTGGTGTTGTTGTGTTATTCTATTGTAATTTTTTAATGCATAAATCCAATGATGATTTGGTGAAAAACAATTATTGGTATTTTTGTCCACCATAACTGGGTTGTTAATAGTTATTTAAATAGTGGGACTCCTGGGAGGTGGATATAATATTAAACATTAATCAGGTATAAATACGGGCCAAATGGCCTTCACTTCACCGCATTGCTGGACAGCTCAGTAATGCGTCACTTGGTGTGATTTGCGTCATGCAGCAAATTTTGTTGAAACGATGGAATTATGTTGACAAGACTGAATATCATGGTCATAGCATGAACGGTGAAAATGAAGCCAATGATTATAATCCTATCAGCGTGGAGTTATCTTCAATAGATTATTTCGATTGATTGCGACAATGCTTCTCACGGTACGCTATATATGCACACTGTGTATAAGCCATGGCGGTGTATGTTCCGTCACCTTTGGGGACTGTTATTTTTTTCCGGGCCGCATTTGTTATGCCGTTCTTTGTATAGATCATCTTGTGTCAGAATATGTTGTTATATCGAAAATAAGGAAAGATTTCAGAATAAAGCAGGTTTTTGTCTCTTTGACGGGGCCTGTCAAAGACAACGCATGGTGGTTGTATGAGTGTTTACAGTTTGTGTCATTTTGGGTATTGGTTATTTTCTTTGTAAACGCAATTTAATAATTTCGGGTGTAATTCGTTCTCATCAAACGCAAGGTGGTGTTTTGCATCAGGGCGACGATGAATGTCAGGAACGCGAAGGTTTGTAACACTTTGTGCAATGTATTGTACATGGTTACTTCATGCTTGTACAAGTCGAATTAGGCCTAACCGAGAGAGCTTGGTGTTGGTATGTATGTATATATATATATGTGTATATATCATTATATGTATGTATATATATATATATATATATATATATATATATATATATATATATATATATATATATATATATATATATATATATATATATAGAAGATTGTCATGGGGACCGCAAGGCTAACCCCCCGCTCTAGCAGGGAAAATGGCCTTTAAAATGCATGTTGTTGTGTATATATATAATATATTATATATATATTCCTACAGGTCGCATATAATGTATACATAGAATATATACATTCTATATATATAGAATGTAAAAGGTGTGGAATGCATGGTGCGAAGGATTGAATGGGGGGGAAGTGGAACCCATTCGCGAAAGCCCGGGGTGGGTCGTGTATAGCCAGGTAGAGGGCATTGGTAAATTGCATGGATATTGACACCTGTGGTGCGGGTAGTAGGAAGTAGTGTTTTGTAGGGTGCATGAGACTGTGGAATGGCTGGGCGTGTGGCTTAATTAGTGAGTATAGTTATTGGGGCACTCCGTCACTTGTAGCTTTTCGGCCAGGTAAGGCCGCAGGTAGGCTCTGGGAGCCGGTTAGGGTAGTTGTTTGTGAGTGAGTGGGGCCAGAGGATCCCAGGAGAGGACCCTGGTTGCCCGATGCCGAGGTGGGTATAGAGGGGGTAAGTGCCAGGGAGGGCCTTCCCCAGTTAGTGTGGTGTGAGGAGCAGGCAAGCTCGGGAGGTGGCTTCAGTGGCGGAGGAGCGCAGGTAAGTAGGCCTTCTGGTAGAGCCACACGACTCAGCCCCGAAATTGTGCGAGGGCAAAGTGCGAAAAATTTGTGGGGTGAGACCCAAATTTGGAGGGCACCACAGTGTGGGCAATGGGAATTCGGGTTCTTAGAACCACATAGTTTAAAGAGGCCGATTGGCAGGGTACGACCCTGGGCAGTTTAAAAGTGTAAATGCTAGTAGTGTAGTTAGGATATGAGATCCCTTCACACCATCCACAGCCAGTCACCGAGGAGGACGAGCTTCACATCAGGGCTCTGTAAGCCGTTTGGATAGTAAGACGCATCACGACGTGAGTGAGACATTGTTCTGTTCTATCCCTTCCTTCCTGGGAGGGATTTGGGGACGAATTTGGTATAGAGGGGGATATGGGAGACAAGACGTAGAGACGGATTGTAGATACAAGGGGGGCTTGCGTAGTGTAGCCAACGGTGGGGGGTACGGACGGTTAGGGACAAGCTTGCTCCGCTCGCTCTACCACGGCCCTCGCACTGCACCAGGTATGGTGATGCCTGGTCACCTTGTTTTTCGTGTGCTACCGTGTGCCTTTCCGTTTGCTTGTTGCACCTTGTCTTCCCTCCCCGCCCCAGGACCATTTTGGAGGCCGAACTGTGCAGCATCCATTCTGCACAATCACACCTGTGCAGCACTCTGCTGCACATTTTGCTGCACTTATGGGCCACAAGCCTTGTGGCTCGCACCTATGCTATGCAACATCTTGCTGCAAACTCATCTGGCACCTTCGGACCACTCGTTGAGTGGCACTGACGCCATGCAGTTGGACCACGTGAGAGTGGCCCTGCTGGCCAATAAAAAGGAAATTGTGTGCTAGTTATGAAGATGGAAGACTTAGATGGCCCTGATGCTTCATATGGCCTGTATGCCGGTCAGGGCCAGCCGGTTTTGTTAGCCGCACACTGAAGATGCAAGCAGCAAGTGCCATAATAAGTGCTTTGTTTCTCTCCTCCAATTTCTTCCTAAAGTACAGGTCCTGGGTCATAGCATTGTAAATAAAGATTCAGTTTGTGCTTGTAAATATATGTGCCTATAAATATAAGAATGTTGCCCACCGGCTATGTGTGTAGTTTGAAAATTCCGGAAATACTCGGATAGTTGTGGGTGTGAGTCTGATAGAATAGCTGCTCAACGCATTAGGAGGGACATATCTAGTGTTAAAAATGTCGCACACATGGGTCAGAATAAATGTTAGGGGGATTACACCTATGTGCCACATTAAAATTAAACATAGAATTGCATGCCAGACTCTACCGGTCGTTCCAATGTTGGGGTCGACTCGGGACGAGTCTGGTGAGAGAGGGGGGTAGCGAATAAAGATACCCCCCCCCCTCCCCTCTTAGTTAATTGCACCACAACATGTCGCCTCGCTTAGTTCAGTTATTTCCTATTAAATGTAAGCATAGTCTCCTTTCCTGTGTTGGTATGTGTTGGAGCAGGCAGTAAGTGTAGGCTTCGTTGTTCCTCGGGCTGGAATGCCATGTGCTACGCCCAGAACGAGTATGGGAGGCCCGAGGGAGGAGCTACAGGGGAGTGGCCGGTAAGCGGCAAGCAGCCAATGGAAGCTCAAGGGGAGTGGCTAACAACGGCAACCAAGGGAGGATCTTGGAACATTCTAATGGGACTCTTGGAGGGGGCTATAAAAACCCTGCCCCGGTCCCCCAAAGAGCAGTCTGTGGGTGGTTCTCTCTGTGAAGGAGGTGTGGGTGGAACTCTCTGTGATCGTCGAGGCTCTCTGTGCACAAATTCTCCCTGCTCTGCGCTCTGCTGCCTGTTAATAGCGCTTGCGGGGACGATCTCTCCCGGGGCCACAGACGCCAACGATCTCCCTGCCTGAGCCCCCTGCAGTGCCGCGAACATCCCAGGGACACGCCCAGCGAGCTGACCGGGGCGAATGGTGCGAATGGTGCTTTGAGCGCGTCGTCCTTCATCCTTTTCCCCGCGTGAGTGAGTGGGCCCTTGTCCGGGAATTAAGTAAGGACGATAAGTTTCTGCTCTGTGTCTCTGCCCTGATCATTTGTATAAATTGTATAATAAACCTGTGTTCTTTCGCATCCATTTGGCCGTTCACGTCAGTTCCCACCATCGGCTTCGGACTGTACGAATAAAACCGCTCAATCGGGTTCAATAAGAATTAACGGCACGAGTCACGTGACACGCAAACCGCTCGGGCGTATCAGACCAGCATGACTCGTGCGAGGTCCAGTCCCCGTTCTCGTGGCGGTGTGTGTATAGAAGGTACGTGGGGATTCGACCCGATACCCTTCCGCACGCTCGCTACAGGGGTGGCGGCTGGAATTGCTCCGCAATCCCGCGTCGTCCTTGGGCTGGAATGCCATGTGCTACGCCCAGAACGAGTGGGAGGCAAAGCTTAATTTGCTTAATTAAGCAAAGCTTAATTTCTTATAACTGTCTACCAGTGTCTGACATCGACTGGGAGAAATTTTTGCCCATTCCTCCATGCAGAATTCTTTCAGCTGTGCGATGTTTGAGGGGTTTCTTGCATGCACAGCCCGTTTCAAATCCCCCCCACAACATCTCGATCAGATTTAGATCCGGGCTTTGACTTGGCCATTCCAGAACCCTCCATTTCTTTCTTTTCAGCGATTCCTTGGTGGATTTACTGGTATGTTTAGGGTCATAGTCATGTTGCAATGTCCACCTTCGGTTGAGCTTCAACTTTCCGACAAATGGCCTCACATTATCCTCAAGCACCCTCTGGTACAATGAAGAATTCATAGTGGATTCTATGATGGTGAGCTGCCCAAGCCCTGATGCAGCAAAGCTGCCCCAAACCATAATATTTCCACCACCATGCTTTACAGTTGGTATCAGGTTCTTGTGGTAAAAATGCTGTCTTTGGTTTTTGCCAAACATGTCTTCTGGTACTGTGGCCAAATAGCTCTACCTTTGACTCATTTGTCCAGAGCACATTGTTCCAGAAGTGCTGGTCTTTGCCTCGGTGTTCATTGGCAAACTTTAGTCTCGTCCTCATGTTCTTTCTGGACAGCAAAGGTTTCCTCCTGGCACACTTACCTTGTAGATCCAATTTGTGCAGCCTCTTTCTTATGGTAGACTCGTGCACTTTGACATCAACAGTGGCATGAGCTACCTGTAGGTCTCGTGATGAGATTCTGGGGTTCTTTGAGACTTCTTTCAGCATCTTGCGGTCTGCTCTCGGGCTGAACTTGCTGGGGCGGCCTGGCCTGAACAAGTTGGCAGTTGTTTGAAATCTTCTCCACTTGTAGATGATCTTCCAGACAGTCGAATGATTGATTTCAAATTGTTTGTTGATCTTTTTAAATCCCCTTCCCAGACTCGTAGGCATCTATAACCTTCTTTCTGAAGGCCTCAGAGAGCTCTTTTGATCTCGGCATGGTGACGCCGCACCCTTCAACAACAAAGAGCAAACCAAACTAAATGTCTGAGGTTTAAATAAGACAGGTACCTCCAAGATCCTCTCTAACTATGTTCTAATCATTTGCACCTGAGCTGGTGCACCTGATTCTAATTTTAGGTATTTGAAGTAGTGATAAATGTAGGGGTGTACTTACTTTTTACACATGCGAAATTTGCATTTATGTTTATTTAAATTATACAATGGACTTCAAAATGTAAATGTTTCATGATGTTTGTTATATTATATCACCTTTATCTATCAATATTGCTGAAATGAAGATCAAATAGCTGTATGTTGAAAAAGTCAAAACTTTACATGGGGTGTACTTACTTTTTCACGTGACTGTGTATATATATATATATATATATATATATATATATATATATATATATATATATATATATATATATATATGTGTGTGTGTAGCGGTTCCCGCTGAATGTACACAATCGCCTTGCACCTGCCAGGACGCGGCCAGGGCGCGATCGCCATGCCGAGCTCGTCCGGACGGGCCCAGACGCGCCTCTCCTGGGCATGCCCGGACTCGCTGTTCCCGGGCACGCCCGGTCTCGTCTTTCCCGGGCATGCCCGCTCTCGCCTTTCCAGGTCTCGCCCAGAGCGCCCGGGCACGCCCAGCCTCGACTTGCCAGGCCGCGTCCAGGACGCCCGGGCATGTCCAGACTCGCCTTTCCAGGGCTCGCCCAGAGCGTCCGGGTATGCCCGCTCTCGCCTTTCCAGGGCTCGCCCAGAGCGCTTGGGCACGCCCAGGCTCGACTTGCCACGCCGCGTCCAGGACGCCCGGGCATGTCCAGACTCGCCTTTCCAGGACTCGCCCTTGACACCCGGGCATGCCCGGTCTCAGTTTTCCCGGGCAAACGCCCCGGCATAAATGTGTATATATATTGCTGCCCGATAAACGGGCTTTTGGGGAGAATACCTGAGCTGTTTTGTTTCAATAAAGCAACTCGGACGAATTCCGTCTTTGGTCGCGTCAATTCTTTCGACTCGCGTTGGAGCGCACCTCCTTCACTGGTGACCTACCGACATGGACACGGCAGTGACTCTTAAACTGCCTACCTTCTGGGAGGCTCACGCGGCTGTTTGGTTCGCCCAGGCGTACTCCCAGTTCGCCCTGCGAGGCATCACCGCGGACGACACCCGCTTCCACCACGTCGTGGCAGCGCTCGGTTCCGCCACCGCGGCCCGCGCCCTGAGCCTCCTCGAGCACCCGCCAGCTGCCGACAAGTATGACGCGCTGAAGACGCTCCTCCTCGACGCTTTCGCCCTCTCACCGGCGGCACGCGCACGGTGCCTGCTCGACCTGCCCGAGCTCGGCGACACGCGCCCGTCCGAGCGCATGGACTATATGCTCTCGTTGCTCGGTGAGCACTCTCCGGATTTTCTGTTCCGCGAGCTGTTCCTTCGCCAGCTGCCTCACCCGGTACGCCTCGCCCTGGCTGGCACGTCGATCACCGATCCCCGCGCCCTCGCCAGGGAAGCCGATAAGATCTCCTCGGCGGGCCAACACATCGGCGCGGCTACCTGGAGCCTGCCGCCATCCGAGGCGACGCCCGAGCGCCCTGCGCGGTTGGAGGCCGAACTGCCGGTGCAACTGGCGGCCGCCACGCAGCACCGACCGCTTCCGACACGACGGCCGGGGCCTCCACCTGACCATGCGTGGTGTTATTACCACGCCAGGTTCGTACACAAGGCTCGGACATGCCGACCCCCGTGCACTTTCGGCAAGTCGGGAAACGGCCGGGCCGGCGTTCATTCCCAGCCATGAGCGCCGGCCACTCGAGCAACTTGCTTTTTATTCGGGACAAAGCGTCCGGGTGGCGTTTCCTTTGTGACACCGGCGCCCAACTGAGCGTCATACCCGCCTCCGAGCAGGACAGGCGGGACGCCGTTTGCGGCCCCTCTTTGGTCGCTGCTAATGGCTCGGCCATACGCACTTTCGGCCCGTGCGCCGTCACCCTCTGCTTCGGCAGCCAGCGCTTTCAGTGGACCTTTGTGACCGCCTGCGTCCCCATGGCTTTGCTGGGCGCCGACTTCCTCTGCACGCACGGGCTGCTGGTCGACGTCAAACGTCATCGCCTTCTCAACGCCGAGACCTTCAGCTCCCTGGCGTGCACGATGAGCAGCTCCGCGCCGACCGAACTGGCGTGCGCCCTCCCGACGGCGAACGAGTTCGCTCGCCTGCTCGTGGAATTCCCGGCCCTCACGTGGCCGACGTTTTCGGCCGTCACAGTGCGGCATGGGATCGAGCACCACATACCCACTACGGGCCCGCCGGTCTACGCCAGGGCCCGCCGCCTCGACCCGGCCAAGCTCGCCGTGGCAAAGGCCGAGTTCGACGCGTTGGAGCACCTCGGCATCGTGCGGCGCTCCAATAGCGCGTGGGCCTCACCACTGCACATCGTGCCAAAGCCGGGGGGCGGATGGCGCCCGTGTGGCGACTACCGCCGCCTCAACGACGCTACCACCCCCGACAGGTACCCGATCCCGCACATCCAGGACTTTTCCGCCCGTTTGGCGGGACGGGTCATATTTTCCAAAATTGACCTGATACGGGGATACCACCAGGTACCTGTCCGGTCGGCCGACGTCCCGAAGACGGCCGTCATCACGCCGTTCGGCCTGTTCGAATTTTTGAGGATGCCGTTTGGCCTCAAGAACGCGGCCCAGGCGTTCCAGCGCTTAATGGACGGCGTGCTGCGCGACCTGCCATTTCTTTTCGTCTATCTGGACGACATCCTCGTCGCCAGCACGTCCCGCGCCGAGCACCTCCTCCACCTCCGAACACTGTTCGGTCGCCTCAGCGAGCACGGCTTAATTGTCAACCTGGCCAAATGCCACTTCGGCACGACGACCGTTGACTTTTTGGGCCACCGCATCACCAACACCGGGGCCGTGCCGCTGCCGACCAAGGTCGAGGCCATCACCACGTTCCCGCGTCCCCGTTCCATCAAGGCCCTACAAGAGTTCCTCGGCATGGTGAATTTTTATCACCGATTCGTGCCCCGCGCTGCTCAGCTCATGCGGCCCCTTTACGAGGCCCTCCGGGGCAAGCCGGCCAAGCATGACATCGTTTGGTCCGCGTCCATGGACGCGGCCTTCACGAGCGCAAAACGGGCCCTCGCCGACGCAACGCTGCTGGCTCACCCGGTGCTCAACGCGCCCATCGCCCTCACTACGGACGCCTCCAACTACGCGGTGGGCGCCGTCCATGAACAATGGGTGGACGGGGTTTGGCAGCCACTCGCTTTTTTCAGCTGGCAGCTCCGGCCGTACGAGTTAAAATACAGCACGTTCGACCGCGAGCTGCTCGGTCTATTCCTGGCCGTTCGCCATTTCCGACACCTCCTGGAGGGCCGCCCGTTCACGGCTTTCGTCGACCACAAGCCGTTTGTCTACGCAATGGCCAAAGTCACGGAGCCGTGGTCGGCCCGCCAGCAGCGCCACCTCTCCGCCGTGTCGGAATTCACCACGGACATCCGGCACGTCGCCGGCAAAGACAACGCCGTGGCCGACTGTCTTTCTCGGGCTAGCGCGAACGCGGTCCATCTCGGCGTGGACTTCGCGCTCATGGCGGCCGACCAGACCACCGACACCTCGGTGCAGGTCCTCCGGGCGGCGGACACGGGCCTCCGCCTGGCCGACATCCCCTTCGCGGGCACCGTCCTGCTCTGCGACGTCTCCCAGGGCCAGCCTCGCCCCATCGTGCCCGTTTCCTGGCAGCGCCGCATCTTCGCCTCCATCCACGGCCTTTCTCACCCGGGCCGGAAAGCTTCTCAGAAGCTGGTGTCAGCGCGTTTCGTCTGGCACGGCCTTCAACGGAACGTCCGCGACTGGGCCAACGCCTGCACGGCCTGCCAGCGGGCCAAGGTCCACCGCCACACCCCGGCCCCGCTAGCACCTTTCACCGTGCTTGCACGACGTTTCGACCACGTCCACGTGGACCTGGTGGGTCCCCTGCCCCCATCGCGGGGGTTCACCCACCTGCTCACCATGGTGGACAGGACCACCAGGTGGCCGGAGGCCGTGCCCCTCACCTCCACCACCACCGCCGACGTGGCGCAGGCGTTCATCGCCACCTGGGTCGCGCGCTTCGCCGCACCGGCGGACATCTCGTCCGACCGCGGCCCACAGTTCACGTCCGAACTTTGGGGCGCGGTCGCCCGCTCGTTGGGGATCACGCTGCACCGCACTACGGCCTACCACCCCCAAGCCAACGGGTTGTGCGATCGGTTTCACCGCTCCATGAAGGCCGCACTCATGGCCGGCCTTCAGGACGACGGTTGGACCGACCGGCTGCCGTGGGTCCTTTTGGGCCTCCGCACGGCCCCCAAGGAGGACCTCTGGGCGTCCGCCGCCGAACTCGTCTACGGCCAGCCGCTCCGCGTCCCGGGCGAGTTCGTGCCCGACGCTACCAGTCCCTGGTCCGCCGCACACCAGCGCTCGGACCTCCAGGAGGCCGCCCGACGATTTGCCAACGTCCTGCCACGGTGGCCCCCAGTCCTACGTCCCCCCGGCACTTCGCACATCGGAGTACGTCTTTGTGCGTCATGACGCGCACCGGGGGCCACTCCGGCTGCCGTACGACGGGCCCTTCCGGGTCCTGCGACGGGGCGACAAGTCCTTCGTCATCGACCGGTCGGACCGGATCTCTGTGGACCGCCTCAAACCGGCGCACATGGACGTCGACCGACCACCACAGTTGGCCCTTCCTCCGCGGCGAGGCCGCCCCCCGTCTACAGTTCCCCCCGCTCGACCACCCACCACCGGATCGGACCCCCCCCCCCCCCCCCCCACAACCCTCCAGGGGTCGCTTCGGCCAGGTCATCCGGACCCCCCTTAAATTGACCCTGCCGGTGCAGGTCGATTCTGGAGGGGCGTGTGTAGCGGTTCCCGCTGAATGTACACAATCGCCTTGCACCTGCCAGGACGTGGGCAGGGCGCGATCGCCATGCCGGGCTCGTCCGGACGGGCCCAGATGCACCTCTCCTGGGCATGCCCGGACTCGCTGTTCCCGGGCACGCCCGAACCTCCCGGGCACGCCCGGTCTCGTCTTTCCCGGGCATGCGCACTCTCGCCTTTCCAGGGCTCGCCCAGAGCGCCCGGGCACGCCCAGCCTCGACTTGCCAGGCCGCGTCCAGGACGCCCGGGCATGTCCAGACTCGCCTTTCCAGGGCTCGCCCAGAGCGTCCGTGCATGCCCGCTCTCGCCTTTCCAGGGCTCGCCCAGAGCGCTCGGGCACGCCCAGCCTCGACTTGCCAGGCTGCGTCCAGGACGCCCGGGCATGTCCAGACTCGCCTTTCCAGGACTCTCCCTTGACACCCGGGCATGCCCGGTCTCGGTTTTCCCGGGCAAACGCCCCTTCATAAATGTGTATATATATTGCTGCCCGATAAACGGGCTTTTGGGGAGAATACCTGAGCTGTTTTGTTTCAATAAAGCAATTCGGACGAATTCCGTCTTTGGTCGCGTCAATTCTTTCGACTCGCGTTGGAGCGCAGCTCCTTCATATATACTTCATGTGTGTGTGTGAAACGTTCACAAAACTGAACTTTCATTTATAATATCTGGTGATATTTAAATAAATACTTTACGAGCGCTGAGTTTAAGACCTCGTGTGATGTGTTTGATACAGGAACGCTTAGCCTGGTTCCACCCACGTTGTCTTTTGTCTCTCCAGTCCAGTTTCGATTCTTAACAAGAGCGAATAACTTGTTATTCCCCAGAATTAGGAGGGTTATTTCTCCCGGAATGAGGGGCGGCAGGTTAATTCCCCAGGATTGGTGCATTTTAAAATGGCTGATTAACACCTGCTCACTAATGGGGTGACAGGATTTGTGTTCTGAATGCGGGATTTTCGAAATGAAGTAACTTCCCCTAGATTGTTTGGCGCGCATGCGCAGAAACCCCTTGCAGCGACGTTTTGCCAACCTCGGAAGGATGACAGGCTGAGTCGACCCACCTGGTATTATTTTAACGGCACGGCAGGCTCAAATGCAAGGCCCTAAGATCTTAAGCCAGCCACCTTAACCGTTAAGCCCACACCAGGCTTTCCCTTATTGTATAGAATATAGATTACTAGTTTTGTAATACTCCCTCCCACTGGGAGCAGTGCTATGCCGGCCACACACACCAGTATTCACAAATGACTTGTGTCCTCTCCCATCATGAGCCCCCAAGCCTATATTTTTTTATCCTCGAATACCTCCGCATGTTTGGTGTGCCACGTCATCAGTTGTGATTGTTCATGTCTGCAGCCAGAAGACTTGATGAATATGCAGCATTGCAATCTGCTCTGCCTACCTGAGAACTACCAAATGAAGTACTACTTTTACCATGGCCTCTCCTGGCCACAGGTATTCTTGATTTCAAAGAAATTCGTAGCAAAGATTGCCTCAAACATGCCGACATGTCCCTTGGTTTGCTGGCTCCTATATGTAATGTAAAATTATATCTTGTTTACCTTAAACTAACATACTCTGTAACATACATTACCTCTGTGGGGTAATGTTTCGAGCTCTGAGTCTGGGCGGTTGGTGGTACAAACCCTGGCCGAGTCATACCAGAGACTTTGAAAAAAAAAAAAAAAAAAAATGAAAAAGAAGGACCATGCTACTTCCTTGCTTATTGCTCAGTATTTAAAAGAATAGAAATCGACAGAAAACACTTGGAAAGCAATGACAAAGCACCAAGTATCACCCTTGCCAAAAAAACTGCTTTGGACGCACCAACGCCCTGTCAAGCGTACAGTATTGCATGTACCTTTAGATACCGTCATCCTCTCGTAATATTCCTCAAGACTCAACCCCACGTTTTTAAAAATTATGAATAACTGCAGTGGCAATGGATTTTGTATCTTATTCCATAAGCTGGCAAATATACACACACACTCACCTCTAATCTGTCCGGCCTGGGTTTTAATACCCAACTATAAACTGTTTTTCACAGGAAGGGTGATTCATAAATGTGTGTGCCGTCCCTCAGATGGACGTTAAATGTGTCCCGTCTGCCGGCAGTAGTTGGTGGACATTAAAGATCACACAGTGTCCTTTGTGATGAGTAGTCGAGCTATCATCAACACCCTGAACAAATTACAAATTCCTGCCCTGTCTTCCTTTGTCGGAGTGGCAATCCGACCGGGATCGTAGCCTAGTAACGACTTTGGCAGCACCAACACTGCATAGGGCATGATACATGGTGATGATGAACCTATTCCATAGTTTTTAATTATGAAGGTAATTATAGAAAACTAGCAGGAGTACCCGGCGACTGTCAGGATGTATGATGCTGTCAGGATGAAGAAGAAGCCTTACCACCAACTTCGACCGCTTCCGGAATTGTTTTTTATTATTTGTGTTCAAATGTCTGGTGATTGTTTTGTATTTATTTATGCGATTGCGTGCTTGTATATAACTGTCATTAATCAAAACGTCTTAGGCACTATAGAGCGATTTTTTAAAAATCAAAAAAAACATTTTTTTTCGCCGTAAACACTCCCAAGTAGACGCTGATGAACCTCTGACAGTTTGACGAAGATCCGTTCAGCTATCTCTGAGAAAAATGGCGACACAGACAGACAGACAGACAAACGCCCAGACCAACGGCTCTCTTGTATAGTACATGCCGATGAGATTACGATTGGGAAACGATTTTCTTCTGTAAAAGCACAGCTTATCGAATAGTTCTAAATGGGATAAAACCAAGGCCCAACATTTTATTTTGGAAATCGAGTTGCCTGCATCACAGGACATTGTTGTGTGCCTTGGCATTATCATTGATCCAAAGTCAAGTGTATTCTCTGCTCACCTTACATTTTACATGCTGTGGACGTGTGCGCAGTTATCATATGTTGCTGAAGATGAAAAAGGAAAGATTGTTGGCTACGTTCTGGCAAAAATGTAAGTTTTGGCCGTTGCTCGTCAGATCTTGTATTTTTTATTTTGTATGTGCACACGAAAATAAAACTTTCCCACTGCTAACGAAACTATAAAGCACTCAAGGGGGGAGCTGACTATCGTGTTTTCTCTTCTAATAAGTCATGGTTGTTTTGTAATTTGTAATATTAACAACAATTTTAGAAGAGAACTAACTCCATGCGTGGTTCCACTATGTAGAGATTGCAAATTTCTTACATTCTGTTCATTCTCTTGTTACGACTTGCAGTGTTAGTTTGTACAACAACAACAACAGGCATTTTAAGGTCATTTTCCCTACTAGAGCGGGGGTTAGCCTTGCGGTCCCCATGACAATCTTCTCCATTTTGCCCTAATTTCTGCATCTCCCTTTGTTTAACCCCCTTGCCCGCATTTCTTCTTCCACCATCTTTAGCCAAGCCTTTCTCGGTCTTCCCCATCCTCTACTTCCTCCTACATTCATTTCCATCACTCTTCTCAACCAGTCACTTTCATCCTTCCTCATCACATGACCAAACCATCTCAACCTGTTCCTCTTCACAGCATCAATCACAGGCTCTATTCCCATCATCTTTCACAATTCATCATTTGTCTTCCTCTCTCTCAACGATACTCCGCACATCCACCGAACCATTCGCATTTCCACCCTTTCCATCCTTCGTTGCTGTTCCACGTTCATTACCCATGTCTCGCTCCCATAAATCATAACACTTCTCACACATGCAGCATACACCTTTCCCTTCAGCTTCAACGACACTCCCCATCCTCGTCAGCACGCCACTCAGTTCCCGAAACTTCTTCCATGCACATTAGTCCATCCATCTTCCATGCACATGCACATTAGTTAGTTTGTAATGCACAATTATAATTGGTTGTTTTTTGTATTGATGTTTGATTTTACGATGAATAGCCTCTCACTTCAAAATGGAGAAAATAATATAATATACCATTCCTTTCATGTTGCGAGACACATTGGGCTGGCACGGCAATTTCCTTGGCTATGTGGCACAATCGTGGACCGGTCACCACTCCGGCACACAATACTCGAATGGCTTAAAGATGGAAGACTGCTTGGCTGATTTCCTTCAAATTTTGCATACGTGATTGAGGTACCCATGGGTACAAAGTAGACTATTTGTGTATCTTTGTAGGTACCTTAAAAAAAAAGATTGCTTATTTCTCTACAGTCTCATTTACTCTGACTTCTGACTGATTTTTCTATCCCTGGTTAGTGTCAGCCGTTTCTGATCCTTGGTCACGGCTGCTCTTGATTTGAATACAGATCACGTGCCACGTCTGTGTTTGTTTGTAGGATGAATAACTCGACAGCGTGAAAAGCTCGAATAGCCAAGTTTGGCGCTGAGATTAATATTGTACACACAAGTGTGATTATCAAAATACTCGCGTGACGACCTATGGTCACAGTGCGAGTTGTATTGCCCTCTACTGAATTGCATTTTATATTTTTCTTTGTGAGCACAAAGTTTAGTTTGTCCTCAACATTCACAATATGAAGCTCTGTGCCAAATTTGGTGATTCCACCTGCTCTCATCCAGTTATTCTCGTGTCAAACAAACAAGCAAAAAACTGTCCTTTATTGCACAATACTTGTGAAATCAAAATAAACAATTGATTTTTTTCGAAAATTTGACCTATCATGTGCTTCACATGATTGATTGTTAGGCGTAACCAATATGGTTTATACATTTTATAACTTGGGCCTAATAGGTGTTTTACATGTGTCTGATGGCCTTGACCTTTGACTAATTTTGACCAAATTTTCCTCACATATGCTGAACATATGTACAAACTAGATGGTATTCATAGAATACTTACCCCACGCAGTCGACTTGGTGCAAGCCAACTCTGCTGTTTTTAAGGTTTTGTTTTTTTTCTTTGATCCAATATGGCTGCCAGACCACGTGACCGATGACGTCATAAATTTACATTTTCCAATAGAATTGTTGCGTAGATCGGAATATGCGTTGTACTTGTCGAATTATGACATGATGAAGGCCCCAATGATGTCATCGTTAACGACAGTTATTCCCGATGTGGAGTTCTTTACGATGGGCCACATTTCATTTTTTCATGCAGCGGTTACGGGGATATAGAGGTTCAAAGTTTTCTAGAGGTTCGGTTTTCGGTTTTCGGTTTTCTAGAGTTCAAATAGAGGTTCGGTTTTCCAAGATGGCACCCTACCACGTCACCTATAACGTCATGACTATCACTGAAAATTCTACACGAGTAGACGCATACATACTATGGTGAAAATTTCATGTCAATCAGACCAACGGGTGCTGAGAAAATGACTCGAAAATGCAGACATTACGTACGTAACCGATCACTTAACCTCACTTTTTACTTCGCGAGCGCAGGGCAGTAAGCTGCATACATTTCAATTTGTGATCTTGAAAAAATATTGAGGTATACAAAACAACAACAACATGCATTTTAAAAGGCCATTTTCCCTGCTAGAGCGGGGGTTAGCCTTGCGGTCCCCATGACAATCTTATCCATTTTGCCCTATTTTCTGCATCTCTCCTTGTTAACCCCCTTGCCCGCATTTCTTCTTCCACCATCTTTAGCCAAGTCTTTCTCGGTCTTCCCCGTCTTCTACTTCCTTCTACATTCATTTCCATCACTCTTCTCAACCAGTCACTTTCATCCTTCCTCAACACATGACCAAACCATCTCAACCTGTTCCTCTTCACAGCATCAATCACAGGCTCTATTCCCATCATCTTTCGCAATTCATCATTTGTCTTCCTCTCTCAACGATACTCCGCACATCCGTCGAACCATTCGCATTTCCACCCTTTCCAACCTTCGTTGCTGCTCTACGTTCATTACCCATGTCTCGCTCCCATAAATCATAACACTTCTCACACATGCAGCATACACCTTTCCCTTCAGCTTCAATGACACTCCCCTCATCATCAGCACGCCACTCAATTCCCGAAACTTCTTCCATGCACATCTCACTCGAGCAACCGTTGCCGAATCTGATCCACCTTCTCCATTCAGCATGTCTCCGAGGTAGCAAAATGTTTTCACACCTTCCAGCTTCACACCGTCTCCAAGATCCAACTCAACATTTCCTCCATCTGCAGCTCCCTCTGTGCACACCTTACATTTGAATGTAGCTGCCACA
This sequence comes from Myxine glutinosa, assembly GCF_964187855.1. NCBI lineage: Eukaryota > Metazoa > Chordata > Myxini > Myxiniformes > Myxinidae > Myxine > Myxine glutinosa. Next base: position 289,510,698 of record NC_136261.1, on the reverse strand, counting down.
CTGGTTAATGACCCTCTCAGACCACTACATTTTTGATGAACCCACTCAGCGCACATTGTACACTGAATGGAGTTCACTCCGACACCCTTCCTACACACAGCACAGGGCCACTTCCCAGTTCTTTCCACCTCACCACATGCTTTACCACTTGCCATCACCTTCGTCTTTCCGATATTCACCTTCAGACCTTTTGTCTCCATACATTCCTTCCACGTGTTCATCTTTTCCTTCAGTCCATCCATACTTTCCGCAATCAACACCAGATCATCTGCATACAACAACTCCCACGGTAAACCCTCCTTTACGTTCTGAGCCAGCACCTCCATCACAGCTACAAATAGTAGTGGACTTAGTACCGACCCCTGATGCACTCCCACCTTCACCTCAAACTCACCACTGTTCCCGTCCTTCGTCCTTACAGCTCTTCCTCTTCTCCATGTACTTCTCCTGCAACTGCCTCACAATGAAAAGCGCGTCTGTCGTTCCTCTGCCTGGCATAAATCCAAACTGCATTTCGTCGATCTTCACTTTCTTCCTTATCCTCCTCTCCAACACCCTTTCCAATACCTTCATTCCATGCTCCAATAACTTTATCGCTCGGTACGAGCCACACTCCAGAGGGTCACCTTTCCCCTTGTATAGAGGGACGAGGGTACTCAGTTCCCAATCCACTGGAATGCGGCCTTCTTTCACCACCAGATTACAGATCTCTGTCATTCTCTTCACACCCCAACTTCCTGCTGCCTTCAACATATCTCCCACAACTCCCGTCGGCCCTCCCGCTTTTCTACCCTTCATTGCTTTTATCGCTTCCTCAACTTCCTTCTCAGTTATCTTCTCTGCCGGTCCTAAAACTGGGTTACTCTCTATGTTGCCATCCCATTCATTCTGCTGTATTCAACAGCATTTCCATATATCTTTTCCATCTTCCTTTAATTCCATCTGGGTCGACAACGATTTGTCCCACTTCATCCTTCAAGCAGCTCACCCCCATCACATCACACCTCTCTTTCGCTATCTGCTTTGCAATCCTGAATACCGCTCTCTGACCCTCTTCCGAATCCAAGCGTTCTCCGAACATTTTCCTACATGCCTCCTGCGCCTTTGCTACCTCTTTCTTTGCAGCCTTCCTGGCTGCCTTATAACTTTCATGCTCTGCTGTTTCTGCTCCCGTACCCTTCGCCTTCTGCCACTCCTTGAACTTCTTCCTCTTCTCGTCAATCCTCTTTCCAACTTCATCATCCCACCACCATGTTTCCGAGTGCCTCGGTGGTCCTTTTGTCCATCCACATACCTCACCAACGGCTCCCAACAGACTAGCTTTCTTTGACATCCAACCACTTTCAAGCTCAACCACATCATCCTCGACCCTACTCAGCCTCTCTTTTAATGCCTCCCTTACTGTCACCTCTTTCAACCTCCACACCTTCATTCTCGGTTGGTACTTCACCCGCCGAGCTCTCCTCGCACCTTTCACCCTTACGTCGCAGACAACCAAGTGGTGCTGTGAAACAGCCTCCTCCCCCGGGATCACCTTTGTGTCTCGGAGGTGCCCCCTATCTCGCCTACGCACCATCAGGTAGTCAACGGTTGTCGTCGACCCACCTGACGTGTATGTAACAAGCTTATTATCCTCTTTCTGGAACTGAGTATTACAAATCAACAAATCAGCTCCATCAGCAAACTCCAAAATCCTTTCACCTTCTCCATTTCTCACTCCATATCCGTAACCCCCATGAACTCCGTCAAAACCATCCATACTCCTTCCCACATGTCCATTTAGGTCTCCTCCTACCACAACAACTTCCTCATCTTTCACGTTTTCCATCAGCTTCTCTATCGCACACCAGAACTTGTCCTTCTCTTCATCGCTCCGACGAACCTGCAGAGCATATCCCGAGATGACGTTCACCAAGAGCTTTCCAATCATCATTTTCACCATCATCAACCTATCACTCACTCTAGTCACACTCACCACACTGTCTACAAACTCCTCAGAAAACAGGACACCAACACCATTCACGCCCTCCAGGCACCCTTGCCACACAGTTGTATTTCTGTCCCTGCCTACCCTTCACCATTCTCACACCACTTCCCTTCCATCTCGTCTCTTGCACACAACATATGTCCACTCTTCTTCTGACCAATACTTCCACCACTTCTCCTGATCTCCCTGTCATTGTCCCTACATTCCATGTCCCAAACCTCAGAAACCGATCTCCACTTCGGGCTGTACCCTGCCCACATGTAGTTGTAATTGTCATGGTTCTCTTTTTGAGGCAATGTTTTTTTATGGCCGGATGCCCTTCCTGACGCCAACCCTCTTAGTCGCCTCCTACGACACGCAGGGATATGGCGTACCTATTCTTATCCAGGGTACACACTGGGAAACGTTTAAAACATGGAAATCCTGGGGGGGGGGGGGGGGGGGGAGATCACCGCTGCGGTTTAAACATATTTAAATAAATATTTAAACAAAACCATGAAAACAATCTGGGAAAAGTCTCTAAGTGAGAACGTGGATTTGAGAAAGCAGGAGCAGAGGTGAAAGAACAAACGAGAATATAGGGGGCGGGGCACAAGTCGAGACGAGGAGGCCGCACGAGACACCAGGCCGCACGAGGCGCGGACAAAGAAACGACTAATTACACACAAATTTGCAACAACTACAAAACCAAAACCAAATAGAAACAATAACACATACACAACAAAATACGCAGCGGAAATTTGACAAAGAAACGAACGGGAAAACACTCAAACTTTGATGCCGTGGAGAGATCAAAGCAAGCCCCGTCGCTCGAGCCCCCTATCTGATATGAGGTATGATAATAATAAATTCACAAAGTCCTATTTGATTATAATGGGGATAAATTGTCTTGGAAACCTTTCACATGTCAAAATGGCTAAACAACGGATCGTTTTGATTTTTGGTGAACCAATTCTGTGACCCATTATACAAACTATCAGAGTACCCGCCCTGAGGGCGATCTTGTTCGAAGCATGAAACGCATACGTTTTTGACGCATACCTTTTTGGGCGGTATGTCGGCAACTGACAGCTCCCTCATTGCTCCCGAAAATAAATAAAAATTATCCGGGTTACGTGCATGAAGTAAAAACATGCCGACTGCTTATAATTCAAAACACCTCACTGCACTGGAAAATTTGAGGACCGAATACTGGACTGTAAAAAGGGTGGGAATTTGTAATACTTGCTCCCACCTGAAGGCGGCGCTACATGATACACATTTACATAGAGAATTTGCATTCCCCTTCTGCCCAACCAGCCACCCCCCAAGACCACCGACAAAGATAAAAACAGACCTATGCACTAATTGGGGTCATGCCTATCCTACGTAGCAAGTCTGGATGTAATGAGCCCACAACTGAAGGAGTAGCATGACAAACAAACAAACACACACACACACACACACGTGTATATATATATATATATATATATATATATATACACATACACACACATATACACACATGCACATACACATACATACACACACATATACACATACATACACATACACACACATATGCACACACAAACACACACATATACACATACACACACACACATATACACATACACATACACACACACACACACACATATACACATACACACACACATATACACATACATACACACACACACACATATACACATACATACACACACACACACACACACCAGTCCGTGAATTATGGTGAGGATTCTATTCAAGTCAATTGGATGAAAATTGATTATTTTATGTGTCATTGACATTTGTCTTTCTGAACTCAAACAATAGGCTTATACATTTTGGCGAGCTCTACCAGGTTGTAGTTTCGTGAGGATCGGTTTAGAATTGCGACCTGCAGACTATCGACAGACAGACCAACCAATATACTTGTGAATCTTCGATTTCGCAATTAATAAACACATAGACTGGATCATCGCAATACTCCTGCACCCGGCCTATAGCCGTAGCGTGAGTAATGACTGACTTGTAGAATAACCTTTATTAAAGGAGTTTGCACATTCCCTGGCATTGAAACTCTGCAAATGTGCTCGATCACTGGATTTGAATCATTCCTTATTTGAACTCCAATCTGATGTTCAGGTCGCCTAATTAGAATGGCAGAATCTCCAAGGCTATCTCGGTGAGCTCAAGTCAGATTAAACACGGCGGACAACATAAGCACGATGAAAATTTATTTGCCAATTTGAAGGTGTGCCGCATGGCTCCTGAAAGGTGGGAAAAACTTCAGCACAACATAGAGATTACAATGGAAGCTCGAGGGCAATGTGGCGTCATGTCACCTATTTGGCGACATTAGTAGGGCTGTTGCCGTGTTCAGGCCGCAAAGGACGAATGTCAGTGTAACGGAGAAGATGCCGGCACCTCGTCTTTGCTTTGCACGTATTAGCTGCGGCCTCTTCTGCACCTCCCACATTGGATTTTATTTTTAATCAACCAACCAATGTACAAGTGCAGTTTCTGTAATTACCTGTGCCACCAAAGGTGGACAGAGGTTATGTTTTCACCCCTGCCTGTCTGTTTGTTTGTCTGTCTGAATGAATGGAATGAATGATCGTTTTAAGGCCATTTTCCCCGCTAGAGCAGGGGTTAGCCTTGCGGTCCACATGACAATCATGGTTCCCTGTTTGAGGCAATGTTTTTATGGCCGGATGCCCTTCCTGACACCAACCCTTGGTCGCCTCTTACGATGCGCAGGGATACGGTGTACCTATTCTAAACCGGGGTACACACCGTGATCATTCATCCCAGCAAGCTGGTACTCAATTGGGCGACCTCGGAAGGATGACAGGCTGAGTCAACCCGCCTGGCGTTAATTCAGCGATCGACCGGGATTCGAACCCAGGATCCTAGGATCCCAAGCCGGCACCCTAACCGCTAAGCCAACACCAACATCCTGCCTGTCTGTCTGTGAACAGGATATCTCAAAACGTTATGGACGAATTCGAATGAAACTTGGTGGGCAGGTTGGGTGTGTGACGAGAAAGAATTGAGTCCATTTTGGTGAAGATCCCAATCAGGATCTGGATACGAGAGTTTTTAACTGTTGCAAGTGATTTTTCACCATGAGAGATTAGTGCCAAAAACGATATTTAGCGTGCTATTTCAAAAGGTTGTGGACGGATTATGACAAAACTTGGTGGATGAGTTGGTTCGACGGTAAGAACAAGCTGATTAGATTTTGGTTGATTCACCTCCGGCCTATAAGTGCGATACAAAACGTAAACTGTTCAGCCTGCAGAGGTATGTGCTCTACCGAGTCCCATTGTAGTTGTGGCCTGTAATTCCGCTGCACATGTGAAGCTAAAGGTAAGGTTAAGCAATTGGTTTTCTTCTGTCTGTCTGTCAGTCCATCCATCTACAAACGTCAGTTTATGATCGAGAAATGACTACTTAACTTCAATTGAATGTTATATTTTCAACATGATTCGGAAAACGAACTTGCTTTGTCATACAATTTCGGATCCTTATAAAATTGGTCATTGTGATGTCAAATATTTGTGCAAAGAAGGTTTCCAACGAAATCCTCGGATGCGTCATGGCCATATTTGGCAAAGGGTGCACCCTCATGGTCTGCATTCGACGAATGTCCAACTGACCTTAAGCATGGATGCGAGTCCCTTTTTGACGACCCCATGTCCATGTACATGGACAACCGTTAGTTGCAACTGACCTATGGACTCTTGCGCTGTTGGAGACCTCAATTGTGGAGGATTTGTGTGTTATTTTTGCCAAACTGTACACAGAAAGTGGAACTTCTTCAGGCAGCATTTTTGTCTTGATCCATGAACACAGCCGCGTCTAAAGTCCCCGCAATGTAGGTCCCCAGAAACCTCAGTATTCACAATCCACACAATACACATTCACGGCTGACATCACATCATGAGCTTCATCACTCATTCGATGCACGTCCAGCCAACTTTATCATTCATCTGTTAAGGGTGTAGTACTGGTGAACAGGTGATTTTTTATTTTTTATTTTTTTATATATTTTTTTAGCTGAACAGTTTCCTTATAGTCTTATAAACAAGAATCATGCTATTAGAGGTCATAGAAGTACCCCTAATTATTGAAAAATTCATCAATTCAATTCAATATAATATTTTGCATGAAATTTGTTATAACTTGGGAAATGCATCATTCTTTTGGGCTGAAATTTGGACAGGATATTCAGAATATCACTTCCTTTAAAATGATGAAGGCTTTTGTTTATAGGAGTAGCCATTGTGGATTTATTGAAGGACAACCAATTTTTATCTGGTAATTGGCATAATTAGCTAATTAGTGAACATTTGACATAATTTCACAAAATCCTCTCATCAGGTAGTAGAGTAACACATGTATAACACATGTATAATACATGTACCAAGTTTTGTGTGAAAAGAATGATAGGTGACATAGAAGATAGAAGTAGAAATGTGTTCTTTGTTTTTCCTTGTTTTTTATTGACGGTCTAATTTATGCAAATTATATGCATGTAATATGACAAAGAAGCGTTGAAACTGGCCTGAGTTAAAGCCAAGATTATATCTTTCAAGAAAAACTGAAAATTAGATATTAACTTGACTTTGTTTTTGTGTAAAGGCCTCTCAAAGGTACCTATGTAGTTTTCTCAATTTTTCACCAGTACTACACCCTTAACTTGTGACAAAATGTGGCTTCATCTCGGATCTTGGAATAAAATTGCAATCATTGCAATGGAAGATAAAGGGATCAATGCCACCGAAAAGTTTTTGGGCCTATCCCTAAGCCTGCAAGATCTTGGCCTTGATTTTCTGGGATGGCAAGGGAATCCTGCTGATAGACTAATGCCCCACGAAACTACAATAGCAGGGAAATATGACACCAGCTTCGTGCAATAATTGTGACAGGCCGTCACAGACGAACATCAAGGGATGTTGACTGAAGGCGTGCTTCTTGACACAGCACTGTTTACAGACCACTATTTGTGACTTTGGCTCCAAGCAGGTGGATTAACCCATGTGACCCAGACCTGACCTGGCTCCTCATGTCTGTTGACATTTGAAGTTGCAAATGAATGGTGGCTGATTCACTGACTGAAGATGCTGAAACATGGTGGAGGAATTTTTATGGACAGTTTGGAAGTTTTTTTTTTTCTAGCATGTAGGTAATTTGAAGGGCAACTAGAACGGCACTCGGTAGAGTGCATACCTCCGCCAGGCTGAACGGTTTATGTTTTGTATCCCACTGATAGGTCGGATCTGGATTTGGACCTGAACCAAAATCGAATCAGCTTGTTCTTGTCACCAAACCAACTCATCCACCAAGTTATGGACGAGTTCTGTCTAACCTTTTTTTAAATGTCATGTTATATATCGCTTTTCACCCGATCTCTCAATGGTGAAGAATCACTTGAGAATTAAGTAATTATCGTATCCGAATCCATATTCAGATCTTAACCAAAATGGGGTCGATTAATCCTTGCCACACACCCAACCGATCCACCACGTTTCGTCCAAATCCGTCCACAACTTTTTGAGATACTCTGCTATGTATCGTTTTTGGCCCTATCTCCCAATGGTGAAGAATCACTTAAAATATTCTACTGGCCAGATCCGGAATCGAATCATCACCGAAATAGAATCATTCCGTCCTTGTCACATACACTACCTCTCTGCCAAATTTCGTCCAAATCTGTCTCCACCTTTTTGAGATTTCTTGTTCCCAAACAGACACAGACAGGGGTGAAAACATAACCTCCGTCCACCTTCTGTGGCGCATGTAAATATAGCGAGTACATTGAAGTTTATCGACGCTATATTGAAAAGATAATACTTGTCATGTCTTAGACTATCGTGAGTATCTCATTCCTACAAGTTTTTGAATACATCTCGTACTCTGCCTTTTGATGGGAACCTGCAGATTATTTTGAATGACCCAGGTGGAAATGGAGCTCACTAGCAATTATATTTCGACTTCATCTTCCTGCATTTCATTCTTGTGTAGGACATTGCAGGAAAGGTCCATGCTTTATTCAGGTTACGATGTACGGAAGTTCATTTTCCGTCTCGGAAAAAAAGTATTCTCGGAATGAAAAATGTGATCAGCTAACTTTCTGTTATTTTGCCTTTTTGAGCTGTTGTCATGCTTCTTCATTTTTCAGTGGAGGAGACAAAATGTTTAAATTTCCATATTGGCAAAACATCGAGAAAATCATGATGGCAATGTACAAAGTGGTTCTCAACAATACAGTACTCTTAAGTGGAGGTTACTTTTGCGACAAGCTTTGCATATCTGATATTCCTTCTTCAACTGCGTGGCAGTACAGTTATGACATTTCTAAAGGATGTAAACCTCTAATAACGGTGATGGCATCCCAGCTATTAGCACCGAACTGCAAACATTTACATGTGGAACTTCTTTTCCAAAGTGTGAGGTTAAATAGTGAATCTGTGCACATATCTTGTTTCCTTTTAGGGAAGAAGATCCTGATGATGCTCCACACGGTCACATCACTTCCCTGGTACATTATACTTTTGTTCACCGTCCCTCACCAACCAGAATTGTTGTTTTCCATTCTGTAGTCAGACTTGAAGCCAACTCTTTCGAAATGATCTGTCAACACTGAACATCACATTTACTCTGGGCCAATGGGAGCTCATTATTTATGCAATTGAGGCTCAAAGAGAGAGATGTGCTTAGAGTAAAGTAGACGAGTCAGCAAATAAAGACTGAGCATAACAACGAGTGTGGTAGCAATGACCCCCAAGCATTTATGGCCCAGCATTCTGTGAATTGATTTGGAACTTGTAACAGTATGTGGTTCAATTTTGAAGTCTTACTGACACGATATCCCATAGGCGGTGAAGCGATCACATCGCCGTCTGGGACTTGCCCAGAAGCTCATGGACCAAGCATCACGTGCTATGATTGAGAACTTCAATGCTAAATACGTGTCTCTGCATGTACGCAAGAGGTAGGATGGATTGCTTTCTGATAACGTTTGTGTGTGAAGGTTGTGCTTCCGATTTCAATCTTTTGTCTCGTGTTGGAATAATATTGTGTTTTTGTGATGCTTTTTTCGCAAAATGGTTCCAATATATATATATATATATATTTAATGTTTATAAAGTCATAGTGCAACTATTAATTTGGATGTACACATGATAGAAGCAAGCACAAGAGGTAAACTGTAAATGGCATATGAAATCATAATTCATCATGTTTTGTTGATATTATTGTTCGTTTAATGTTTTTTCATTTCAGATTCCAAAACTGATCGAAAATGGCAACAGGAGAAAAAAAGGTTAACTGTGCGTTATGGCTCACAAAACAGAAATCTATAACAGCTGGGAGAAAGAAATTCGCTGCTCATTTCAGGAAAGACGCACCACATCGGAATTTGATTAACAATTCGATGAGATTTTAAAGAAACCGGGTTGATGAATGACAAACTAAGATCCAGGAGGCCTCTGATTCGCGAGGTGACTGTTGCCGTCATCCAGGAAGCATTTGAAAAATAAGTCCACGAGAGTTGTTGCGACACGCATCCAGTGAACTAAACATCGTGCAACTGATGTCCTGATCCTGATCTGTTTTGTGTTCCAGCCCTTTTGTTGCCACTTGACTCTGTATACAAATAAAAACTGTACACAGAATTCTCAAAGTTAATTAGCATGAACATTCTTACAAGATTCGTTTTTTTGGCCTTAAAACGATCATTCATTCATTCATTCTTACAAGATTCAAGCGGTTTAAATGTTACAGGAAGTGGACTACCATATATGATTAGATTTCTCTCAACAGTTTTGCATTGAAATAAGGCTCATGATGGAGCAGTTCAAATAAAGTAAAAACCCCCACAATTCCCTGGGTTTCTTGATGAATTGTCATTTTCTGATGAGGCAACATTCCACATCAGTGGTAAAGGTGACCTCAACAATTACCACAAGACAGAACAAAAAACCTCAGGAATTCTTGCAACATGTCACCAAAAATCAATATCTGCTCTTCTCTCAGATGGTCTCTAATCATTGGTCCTTTCTTATTGGAAGAAGCAACACTCAATGGTGAACTTTACCATTGAAGGTGAGGTGGTGAGGTGGAAAGAACTGGTAAGTGGCCATGTGCTGTGTGCAGGAAGGGTGTCGGAGTGAACTCCATTCAATGTACAATGTGCACTGAGTGGGTTCATCAAAAATATAGTGGTCTGAGAGGGTCATTAACCAGTGTGGCAGCTACATTCAAATGTAAGGTGTGCATAGAGGGAGCTGCAGATGGAGGAAATGTTGAGTTGGATCTTGGAGACGGCATGAACCTGGAAGGTGTGAAAACATTTTGCTACCTCGGAGACATGCTGAATCGAGAAGGTGAATCAGAGTCGGCAACGGTTGCTAGAGTGAGATGTGCATGGAAGAAGTTTTGGGAACTGAGTGGCGTGCTGACGAGGAGGGGAGTGTCGTTGAAGCTGAAGGGAAAGGTGTATGCTGCATGTGTGAGAAGTGTTATGATTTATGGGAGCGAGACATGGGTAATGAACGTAGAGCAGCAACGAAGGCTGAAAAGGGTGGAAATGCGAATGGTTCGGTGGATGTGTGCAGTATTGTTGAGAGAGGAAGACAAATGATGAATTGCGAAAGATGATGGGAATAGAGCCTGTGATGGATGCTGTGAAGAGAAACAGGTTGAGATGTTTGGTCATGTGTTGAGGAAGGATGAAAGTGACTGCTTGAGAAGAGTGATGGAAATGAATGTAGAAGGAAGTAGAGGATAGGGAAGACCGAGAAAGACTTGGCTGAAGGTGGTGGAAGAAGAAATGCGGGCAAGGGGGTTAACAAGGGGAAATGCCGAAAATAGGGCAAAATGGAGAAGATTGTCATGGGGCCCGCAAGGCTAACCCCCGCTCTAGCAGGGAAAATGGCCTTAAAATGCCTGTTGTTGTTGTTGTTTGGATGGTGTCTTACCAGACAAGTAGATCGGTAGACGTGGATCAGTTTCTTGGCCACCTCGTCCGCTGAACCTGTCTCAATTGAACGGCATTTTATGTGTTATATATAAAAACGTTTGTTTACTCGTCAAAACCACATTTTCTGGATGAACTTCGGGCTTCGTTCGCAAATACAATTCATGAAATTACTCGGCAGCAACTGGAGAATGTTTTCATTGAGTTGGAAAATCGATTTGGATCATGTAGTACGAAAGATGACGATTATGTTGAAGCCTAAAAAATTTTACCAGCATTGAGTAAAAACTTTGAATTCGGCTTTCATGTCATTTAAACGTTGCTTCTATCATGTTTACATCCAAACGTTTTAGTCGCACAAGGACCATATAAACACGCTGTATAAAACTTATTGATTCTTCTACAACTGCATGTTGATTGGCTAACTCGTTCCACTTTTTAATTTCTTTCCTTCAGCAATCGTGCGGCCCTCCATCTTTACTCGAATACTCTTAAGTTTCAGTAAGTACTTGCTCCCTTGGCCATAAACTCCTATGCGAACCACACACACTATTCTCATTCTGTTGCCCTGAATTGTTTTTATTTTTGTTGCACATGTGAAAAAACATGTTATAATCATGATTGTTGAGGTTGGTATGTGCAAGAGTTTTGCTTTGCTACATTGTTTCTCATATTTTTTTGTGTATTGCATTTGTTCCCCCTTGTGCACGAAGCAAAAAGTGGGGTTGAGCAATTTGTTCACTGCGCCCGTCTGTCCTGTTCACGAACGTCAGTTTATGACCGAGGAACAACTTAATTTCAATTGAATGTTATATTTTGAATACGAATCTGAACATGAATCAGAAAAAGAACCTGCAGTTTAGTAGTACATTGGCTCTGAATTTGTCCTGATCTCGCATGTGCAGAGAGGAGTGAGATAAAAAAAATGTTTTACTCTGTCTGTCTGTCTGGCAATCAAACAAAATTGAAAATCATTCCATACAGGAAATTTACTGTTTTTAAGGACGTTATAAAGGACACAAACGGGCACGAAGAGCTACTGTAACGGGTTAAATAAGGTGGTGTAAAAGATGTTGCATCAATGACGGTAAACTCACCTACCTTAAAACCCCAGGACTATAAACTTTTTTACATCCTAAGACCTGCCTGTGCCCACCCTGAGTACAACAACCAGTTTTCAACTCATTCCGTCCGGTGGTGTACGAAGCAAAGGATCCATTCAAGTCAAAGAAACAAACACACAAGCAGACACTTATCTTGTTATATATCATGTGATTATAATTTTCTTTTTTCTCCTGAGCACAGAGTGAGTGAAGTGGAACCAAAGTACTACGCAGATGGAGAAGATGCATTTGCCATGAAGAGGGACCTAGCACAGATGGCTGATGAGGTAAAAAAAAAAAAAAAAAGGATAAAAAAAAAAAGAAGCAGCAAGCCACATTCAAGTCCACTTTTTATTTTGGCTGTCCTGGTATTTGGTAATTTTAGCGATTGTGGATTTGTTTGGATTTTAGTTACTTCTTTCATCAATCTACATTTCCAGATTTTCCACCTTGAGCTAGAGAAGAAGTTTGAGCCATGTGTAAGCCAAAATGTTATCTAGTTTGTAATTTTCACAGTCAAATCAAAAATGTAGTTGTTTTTATTTTAAAAATTGGTTTAAACATCAGGATCCTTTACATGCAGAGTTTTTGTACTTCAAAATAAGGCTTGCGAGCTGTCATATTCAGGTAAACAGGAAAAGGGTGCTGGCAGAATAACCTTGAGGTTTGTCTGCTCACCTTTGAGCTGTCTAGACTAGTCTGTGTTTGAATGTTGACCCAGCTATAAATCGTCACCCTGACGATGCATCAAAGTGTGCATCATCCATTGAATTGGTGTTGAGTTATAGGACCCCAGCGCTAGTTCTGTGTGGCCGTTAATCGCCTATTTCTATCACCCTCAATCGAGTCTCCTGTGTCGGAGTGGTGACCCATCCAGGGTGGGTTCGATTCTAGAAACGTTTCTCGACCTGTGATACACCTTGGAGCTTTGTAAAAAGTGTGGGTATCCAAGAAGAAAATATTGTGTGTTGTGTGAAATTGTGAAACAATGTGAAATGAAAAACAATGTGAAACAATGTGAAAATATTGTGTGAAAACATTTACAAAAACTTATTCATATGTTCAGTGTGGATTTGTTTTCTTTGATATGTACCTTTTACTTGTCTGTCAGCATTTGTTAGAAACTATCAAAGGTATAATCATTAATCAAATGTTAAAAACCGAGCATTACTTATCTGATCATTGCTTAAATTTTCATTTTCCATGCTTTTTATCAATCTAGAATGCCCACTTCTTACAGGAGCAGCAGGAAGGGTCATGTTATTATCCTCATTGGGGTATATGGAATACAGTAGATCTAACCTCGGGACTCAAAAACGTCTGGTATGTTCAGTTACCAAGTTTCTTGAAGAGCGCTCCCAAGTGGCTTCAGCATTCGAGCAAGCACTCCATTCAAACCATCTTTAAGAAACGGCTGGCTTGGCAAGCACTAGACAGCTGCTTCGTAACTGAACATATCCTGAGTTTGCTCACTTTCAGTTTAGTGTTAAACAGCATTAGGGACTGTTTCAAAAGGTACTCGTACTGCAACCTCCATCGCGTGACCCTGAGTCAAGTTTGGTTGAGATTGGATAAGTAACGACCCAATGTATCTCGGTCAGACAGACAGACACCAAATTACGTATTTTATTATGATGATTGCACCATTAGTCTGTAAATGTAAAAATTATTGTTTATTTTCCTTTACAATATTGAGGCTCATGGTGGGGAAAGGTGATGGTATGAACTGCCATTGGGGGCAGCCCAAGTAAATCTTTATTTGGAGTCTGTGGTCAACGATTGGCTGACATGCACAAGTGATGCGACGCTTGTTTCAGAGCCAGTCGTGGATATGACATGACGTGGCCACTGCCACGTTGCTTTGGAAATTCGTTGCTGAATGGTGCATTCATTCTTGAATGTAAGGTGTATAAAAATAAAAGTAATCATCATAATTGTCATTACTTTACGTTTAACTTTTTATTCGTGACTATCTCAAAATAATAAATGCATTTCGTTAGATTTAAAATATCTTTAACACAGGTTCAGTGAATTAAATTTGTACATGTCTTTGCTTTATCAAGGGTCTTTAGTTGATTATTTATTTCTTTATTTTTGATAGCTACGCCGACAGAGCGAGGCTCGGGACAAGGGCGTGTGGCTGATCGGTGGCGGCACCAGGCGAGAGAATGGAGAAGCTCACATGGAGATGAGTGATGGAAGTGGCGATAGCAAAGATGCAAGTGAGTCCAGCGAAGCCACTCGCAGTACTGATGTGAAGGACAGCTCCGAGGCAACAGACTCCTCGGCGTGATCAACCCTGGCTGAAGTCTTTTCTGATTGTCCTTCGGCACAACCTTAAGATAAAGTTAAGTTTCAGGTTCTTGGACGGTTCCCTAATTTCATGGATATATACTTTTCATCGGAACCAGGCTTACTGCTGAAAAAGTGATTTGAGTTTGGAAACGTGACATACCTTGGGGGTATTCTCAGATACGTTTTTTTGTTTGTTTTTTTTCCTTTGGTCTGGATTGCTGAGTATACATATCTGCTGAGGAAAGAAAAACATTGTGACTTTTTGATAGTTATCACAAATTTCCTCATTGCATCATAAGCTTTTTCATAAGAACATGATCATTAGTACTGAAATTGTTAACAACTTGTAATTGTACCTGTATGCCTTCATGGGAGGTGAAAAAGAAGGATGCATATATTGGTTTACTTCATGGAGTTTTCTCTTTAAAAAAAAAAAAATGGTTAACGGTGTCATGCCCATCTTTGGCCGAAGACCTTGCCTTCTCGAGTGCTTTATTTCTTGCCAGAATTAGTCTAGTAGGAAGACTAGGTCCCCCTGCACCCCCCGGAGATATACTTCTAATCAGTGTTTCTAGATTGGAAAAAATGTGTAGAAAATGACTAGCTATGGCCCCAAGCTGAAAAAATGTCCCACATACCATTTTTATGCAAATTACTGCTGCAAATTTTATGCAAAATTATGCAAATTTTATGCAAATTTTTGATGAGGAGTAGAGTTGAGGGGTCTTTGAGGGCTTCATCGAGGTGCTCTCGGTTGCAAGACTGGGTCATTCTGAGAAGCACAGCAGGGTCAGAGATCATGATGTTCTCCTCCTCAGTGAATCTCTCCATCAACAGCCTCTCCATTGCCTCACACACTGTTTTGAGGCAAAAGAGGGACTTTGCGTAGGCCTTTCCACTGAGAACACCTTTGAGAGATCCACTTGTTACTAGTTGTGCCTCAAAGAGAATCTCTGCATATCCAGAACCACGCATCTTGTGTCCAGTGAGCATCCCGATGTAGTTCATGGATGTGTGGAAGGGTCCAATCGTTACTACATGACTAGCAAATTCATTTGGCCAGCGCCAGATGATGGGAAGGGCTTTCATGCAGACACCCAGATCAAATGTATTCAGGACCCATCTCTGACCCACCTCAGCAGTTGCTGCCTCGGAACGCTTCAGTAGCTCACGAACAACTGCGTTGTCTGTGATCGGTCTGTGCCTGGTGCCTGCATGGCATGGCAATGGCCTGCAGCCTGTGCCTGGGCTAGGGGGTTTCACCTCTGCAACTGGTTCTCCCCCACCCAGCAAATCAACAGTCGACTACTGCACGCCTATCCACCAACCGATCACAGACAACGCAGTTGTTCGTGAGCTACTGAAGCGTTCCGAGGCAGCAACTGCTGAGGTGGGTCAGAGATGGGTCCTGAATACATTTGATCTGGGTGTCTGCATGAAAGCCCTTCCCATCATCTGGCGCTGGCCAAATGAATTTGCTAGTCATGTAGTAACGATTGGACCCTTCCACACATCCATGAACTACATCGGGATGCTCACTGGACACAAGATGCGTGGTTCTGGATATGCAGAGATTCTCTTTGAGGCACAACTAGTAACAAGTGGATCTCTCAAAGGTGTTCTCAGTGGAAAGGCCTACGCAAAGTCCCTCTTTTGCCTCAAAACAGTGTGTGAGGCAATGGAGAGGCTGTTGATGGAGAGATTCACTGAGGAGGAGAACATCATGATCTCTGACCCTGCTGTGCTTCTCAGAATGACCCAGTCTTGCAACCGAGAGCACCTCGATGAAGCCCTCAAAGACCCCTCAACTCTACTCATCAAAAATTTGCATAAAATTTGCATAATTTTGCATAAAATTTGCAGCAGTAATTTGCATAAAAATGGTATGTGGGACATTTTTTCAGCTTGGGGCCATAGCTAGTCATTTTCTACACATTTTTTCCAATCTAGAAACACTGATTTGAAGTATATCTCCGGGGGGTGCAGGGGGACCTAGTCTTCCTACTAGACTAAATGATGAGGCTTTCATCTTTATACACCATCCGTCCATTCTATGTTTAATCTCCTTAACATATGTACATTACACCGTCATGATTTTCAGTGACTGTTTGAAGTTTTGTCATCAACACCCTGGGGGATAATGAGCACTGTAAACAACACCTCCCACCCCAACAGGGACCCTTGAGAATGTTTGGTATGTTTGGTTAAAATTGTGTAAAATCTGGAGTTGATGATGAACAAACAAAGTGTCCATGCTTTATCATACTAGTATACCCACTACGTACGGGAGCAGCAGAAAGGGTCCTGCTGTGATCCTCTCTGGGGTGTATAGATTACAGTAGATCTCGGCTCGGGCCTCACGAATGTCGGGGAGGTGGGGAAGGGGGTGTTCACTTGACAAGTTTCTTGCAGAGCGCTCACCAAGTGGCTTAAGCATTCGGGCAAGCACTCCATTCAAAACCGTTGAGGAATGGCTGGCTTGGAAAGCGCTAGTTAGCTGATTAGTAACTGACCACACCCTGAGTTTCCTCTGTTTCAGTTTCATTTTAAACAGCGGTAGCAACTATTTGAAAAAGTAATCATACGGTTTGTGGTTTATAATATATTTGGAGTGCCCCATGAAACCTCACGATGAGCTATTTATATATGTTAACGGTGGTTAACGGTATTTATAAACGGTGGTTTTTTTTAACCTTGCATTTGGCCAAGGAGGAAAACCTCAGCTACGTCGTGTGACCCTTAGTCTCCAATTAAGTTTGGTTGAAATTGGATAAGTAGCGGCCAAATGTATCGTGGTCAGAAAGACAGACAAACACACAATTTGCATATTTTACTATGATAGACTAGATGTATCATGTCAAAGCCTGATGATTACCATTTAATTTTGATTGCTTACTATTTGTGAAGCTAAAAGCTTATATTTACTTTGTGCTTTTCTGGGTTACTTTAAGGGGGTGGTGGTGGGAGGGGGGGCATGATTTGTAGTCTGTGTTTTTGCCTTTAATCTGAGAATGGTCATAATTCTGATCCACCTCCCTAACACATTCTGAACTTTGTCATCAATCTTAAAGCAATAATGCTTTGCACACCTTAGAGCAAAAGCTCTGCTTTTTGGAAGTTTTGTATTTTGTTTTCACAGAGCTTAACTCTGGCTGTGTCTGTGTCTGTTTGTATGTCTCTCTCTCTCTCTCTGGAAATGATTATTCGGGTCTGTCAAATGGAGCATGTCCTTTCATCCAGAAAAATCCCAAAGTCTCATCATATTGCTTTGGAATGATCGTCGAAAGAAACCTTTTTGGAAATGAAGGAAAGAAACCTATATATGTATATATAATCAGTCATGATGCAACTTCATACCATCAGTGGGGAACCACCAGCAAGTTGTCCCATACAGCTCCTGCTGCACCTTACTGGGAGCGATAAGCACCGCCTGCCACACGGCAACATTATCTCTGGTATCCACTCACTATATGGAGTCGACCTGAATGCGGTTGGGAGTTACTAATTAATATCTGTAATTTGGTGTAAGGTGCAGCAGTAGCTGTATGGGACAACTTGCTGGCGGTTCCCCACTGATGGTATGAAGTCGCATAATGACTGATATATAACAAAGGTTTTTGGAGTCACAAGTGCATGGAAGACTCACTGCATTGCCCTGATGAAGCCCCAACAAGGGTTAAATCAGGTTGATAACTGAGTTTTGCATACACTTGTGACAGCATCTGAATTTAACATCCATAATGACGAATTATGCAATGGTTCCTCCCGAGCTTGGCAGGCAATGCGGATATGCGTGGCGATGACATCACGACGTTCGCTCATTAGGTTGGAGCACCAAATTACAGATACTTCACTTTTTTCACATTTCATGTTGCAGCCTTATGCTGAAATCGTTTAAATTCATTTTTTCCCTCATCAATCTACTCAATACCCCATAATGACAGACAAAACAGGATTTTAGAAAGTTTTGCAAATTTATTAAAAAGAAAAAACAAATATATTTACATAAGTATTCGTACCCTTTGCAAAGACTTGAAATTTTGCTCAGGTGCCTCCCATTTCTCTTGATCGTCTTTTAGATGTTTCTACACCTTGATTGGAGTCCACCTGTGATAAATTCAATTGATTGGACATGATTTGGAAAGGCACACACCTGTCTATATAAGGTCTCTCAGCTGACAATGCATATCAGAGCAAAAACCAAGCCATGAGGTCGAAGGAACTGTCTGCAGAGCTCAGAGACAGGATTGTGTCGAGGCACAGATCAGGGGAAGCCAACAAAAAAAATTCTGCTGCCTTGAATGTTCCCAAGAGAACAGTGGCCTCCATAATTCTTAAATGGAAGAAGTTTGGAACAACCAGGAATCTTCCGGGTGCTGGCCGCCCAGCCAAACTGAGCAATCGCGGGAGAAGGGCCTTGGTAATAGAGGTGACCAAGAACCCGATGGTCACTCTGGCTGAGCTCCAGAGATCCTGTGTGGAGATGGGAGAAACTTCCAGAAGGGCAACCATCACTGCAACACCACCGATCTGGGCTTTATGGCAGAGTGGCCAGACGGTAGCCTCTCCTCAGTGAAAGACACATGAAAGCCCACAGAATCGTTTCTCAGTCTGAATCCTTTAGGTGCTTTCTTGCAAACTCCAAACGGGCTTTCATGCTTCAGATGCTTCAACTGCTGCAGATGGTGACCGTCTTGATTGCTGGCACTATAATAAAATATATATTTAAATAAAAAAGTTAATTAACTATTGAACACTGGAGAGGGAAGTCAGTGAAATCGATTTTGAAACTTACTCCGTTTGAAAATGAGCCACCTAAAGCAAAATGTCAGCAATCACATGCACAACTTGCACAGTTGGTCACAGACTATTGTAATTACCCCTTGCATGCAAATCAAAGCGGGTTTAAGCAATTAGTTCATATCCAGTTTATGATCGAGGAACAACTTATTTAAATACAATCAGAAACCAAGGTTCTTGTTTTATGGTACTTCGGCTCTGGCCATCCTAATCACACATACACAGAGCGATTATATTTTTACTATCTGCTGCCTGGTAGTCAAACAGAATTGAAAAATCATTCCAAACAGGAAACTTAAATTTGAAGAATGTTATGAATGGCTGGATGCCCTTCCTGACGCCAACCCTTAACGATGTGCAGGGATGCGGTGTACCTATTCTAAATCTGGGTACACACCAGGATCATTCATCACAGCAAGCTGGTGCTCAATTTGCCGACCTCGGAAGGATGACAGGCTGATTCAACCCCCCTGGTGGTAATTCAGTGACCAACCGGGATTCGAACCCAGGATCCTAGGATCCCTGTAGGATCCCAAGCCAGCACCCTAACCGGTAAGCCAACACCAGGCTCCATTTGAAGGACGTTATAAAGGACACAAACAATAGGCACAGATAACTAATGTGACATGTTAGATATGGTGGTGCAATAGATGAAAGGTAAAACCCAGAATCAATTTATTTGCTACTACGCTAACCTCAGCCTGTCATCCTTCCGAGGTCGGCAAATTGAGTACCAGTTCACTGGTAATTCCCTGCTTGTCGTTAAAGGCGGCAAAAAGGGTTGGCGTCAGGAAGGGCATCCGGCCGTAAAACATTGCTTCAAAAAGGGGACCGAAAAACAACAACCACAGTTCCCGAAAAAGGCCAACCCCCGCTTGCGGGGAAAAATGGCCTCTAAAAGGTGGTTTTTTTTTTTTACGCTAACCTAACTAACCGCTCTAGCGGGGAAATATGGCCTTAAAACGTTCATTCATTCATTCATTCGGCAAGTGCAGACATCAATTGGCACTACCAAACAGAGCAAGGTCCTCGCTCCTTAAACTACACCCATTAACTTACCTGTGGTTTGTGGCACCAATTGAGGAACCGCACCCTCAACATTCACCCGTTTAATATGTATGGCTGAGTGAAATGTGAGAATTGGCTTGTGGAATTGGCGATCGGTGGTGAAAAACACCACATCTATGTATTTGTATACAATAAATCGAGCCAGTAAAGGAAAATACACTCGTGCAGGTTTGAAACAATTTGCCAACATTTCACACCCCCACAAAAAAACTATATATACATATATATATATACACATATATACATATATATATATATACACATATATACATATATATATATATACACATATATACATATATATATATATATATATATATATATACATACATACATACATATATATATATATATATACATATATATACATACATACATACATATATATATATATATATACATATATATATATATATATATATATACATATATATATATATATATATATATATATATATATATATATATACATATATATATATATATATATATACATATATATATATATATATATATACATACATACATACATATATATATATATATATATATACATACATACATACATATATATATATATATATATATACATACATACATACATATATATATATATACATACATACATACATATATATATATATATATATACATACATATATATATATATATATATATATACATACATACATATATATATATATATATATATATACATACATATATATATATATACACACATACATACATACATATATATATATATATATATACATACATATATATATATATATATATACATACATACATATATATATATATATATATATATATACATACATACATATATATATATATATATATATATACATACATATATATATATATACACACATACATACATACATATATATATATATATATATACATACATATATATATATATATATATATACATACATACATATATATATATATATATATATATACATACATATATATATATATATACATACATATATACATACATATATATATATACATACATATATATATACATACATATATATACATACATATATATATATATATATATATATATATATATACATACATATATATATATACATACATACATATATATATATACATACATATATATATATATATATACATACATACATATATATACATACATATATATATTGTTACAGACACGACTTTGATGTTAAGGTGGGCCGAGCGGAATGGCCGTCGTGTCCGCACAAATTACCCGATTATACTCGACGTTGACGGAGCCGCGCTACGCTGGATCAATAAAGGAAAAGAAGACACCCGGCTGGATTATAATGACAGACACCAATGTTTCGATTCTCAATTATATTCGTACGGAAAGGTTAGATTACAGGGCTAGAGGTATATCACAGGAAGACAGGCACTTAGACACACTCTTATATTGACCCCGGACAGACGACAGATAAACGGGACAACGGCTGACTCACACGGGGATTGATGGCAGGGAAAGGCAGGTATCGGTGGCTCCAGGTGCGTCTGGGCTCGGGGCAGAATCCACACGGTTCGGTCCGGTCCAAAGATGCGGGGAGGTCACAGCGCTCGGAGGTAACGTTCTTTCCCAGGCGGGTTCGCTTCCTCTCAGCGATCGCAGGCAACGTTCTTTCTCAGGCGGGGCGCCTCTGACTCAGCGCGCGCAGGTACTTCTTTCTCCAGCTGGGGGCGCATCTCTCGTCACGTCCGCTAAGTCGCCACGTATATCCGGCGGGGAGTGACACGCCCTCGGCTCGTTAGCTCCGCCCCAGATGGAATCGGTCCGCCCTTCTGATTGGGTGCGGGGGGGTTACCAGGCTCCGCCCTTGACGAGGAGCTGACAGCCAGCCCCTCTGGTAACCCCCGTGGAGCGCCGAGCCGGTGTGAGGACGCATCCTCCCCCGCGCCGCCCCCATCTCCTCTGTTGTTGTAGTTATAGTTGTGGAAGAAGATGGAAGGAGGTATGGAAGATGGAAGGAGGTATGGGAAAGGTCCTAAACTCACTACTGATGCCATATAATCACATTCTGGTGCAACGAAGAGTCATAATTAATGGAAACGAGGCCTTAACTGACATAGACTAAGAATAACTAGCAAGATGTCCGAAAGTTGTCTACGTGTGGTGCGGTGGACCTGGGCACGACATTTAATGGGGGAATAAGGGGAAGGTCGGCTCTACTGATTGTTGTTTACAGACAATGGGACTAGGGAATGGGGGATTGGGGATAGTTGGGGAGTATTGGGGAAAATAGGGGAATATTTACAAGCGGATATGGAGGCCAAATTCCATATTCGCAACATTGCACCCTTCTCTACCCTCGGGGCGTCCCGACCCGATAAATTTTTACCTACTTTAGTGTGGCACGCAATGTAGTTCCCTCTACTATTAACTCTACCCTGAGTGCGACAGTTTTACAGATATTCACAAATGAGTAAATATGTCCCCCTGCGACGTTGCACCCTTCTCCTCACAGAAACACACCCACAGGATAACCGAATCCGGAAAGAATTCGCAAACTAAACATACAGCCGGTAGGGAGCATTATTTACACGACTACGCTGCTATTTACACTACGATCCAGGACCTGTTTTTGGAGGAACACATGCAGATGTTATGCAAAGAGAGAGCGCGCTTGCCAGCATCGATACACCAACCCACGAGTGCTCTGTGGCCGACGGCCTTTAATAACGTGCAGAGCACCCTTTCCCAGCATCAAAAGCACCACCCCACCACACAGTCAGCACCATCCGGTGCAGTCACCATTGTTCATGGGAATAAAAATAAATTCGACAACCCCTAACCCTGCAGGTGTCTCTTGCTCTTCGTGTGGCCTTCAGTGGTGTTAACTATTAGTGGTTCACCTGTATGGCATAGGTGCCACGTTGACCCATAGGTCCATCAACGGGTGGTGCTTGGCCGCAAACGAACTGCGGTCCATTGTGGGTGGCCACAAACATTGCGGTCCATATGGTGTATCGATCCAGGCAGCCAACAGCGAAAGTGCAGGCCCACAACTGCGTAGCGAGCACCTCTCTCTCCTCTCTCTCTACCCCAAAGCCAGATCCTCGGAGGCGGGAGACAAAAGAAGCAGACAAGTGAGTAAGGTGGTAAGGGCGCAAAAGTGCACGCAATATAAGGTAATGCACACTGGGGGCACATGGGAACCAGGTGAGACAGGTACGTTCCTATCGTACGCCCCCCCCCCCACCAGGTAACCTACATGGCCCCTCCCTTACCCCTTACTGTATCCACACAACACAACACCACTCATAAACATCGACTTTACAAATCAACAAACATCCCTACTGTCTTCCCCGTTCCTCCCATATACCAAATTCGTCTTCTCTCCCTCCTAACCAATCAAATTTGCCATTTTCAACTGAACATCAAAATTTGCCATCACCAATTCATCATCAGTCCCTCCTAGGGAGGGAGAGATGGAATCACCCCAATGTCTCATCCACGTCGTGATGCGTCTCACAAATCCTCACAACAATTATTACTTCCTGCAACACAAAACAAAGAAAACACAGGTGTGGAGTCATCATCATCACCACAGGTAAGTGGCTGCGTATGGTGCGACAGGTTCATTAATCCTAACTATTTCCTAAATGACTTTAACAACTTTACACTACCCGGGGTCTTTCTCCGGCCAAACCATTGGCCCTCTTACACTATGGGTTCTAAAAACCAATTCCCATTGGCCAAACTGTGGTGCTCTTCAATTTGGGGTCTCACTCCCCCGATTCATCTCCCGGTGCCCTCGCACAATTTCTGGGCTGTGGCGTGTACCTCTCCCAGTGGGTCTACCCACCTGCACACCTCCACCACTGCAGTTGCCTCCGAGCTTACCTGCTCCTTACCCTAACCTAACTACCTGGGGAAGGCCCTCTGGCACTCTCCCCACTCGGTGCCCTCTCTGGCACTGGGCTACCCGATCCACACCCGGGATCCTCAGGCACCCACTCACAACTACCGGCTCCCAGAGCCCACCTGCGGCCTCACCTGGCCGACATCCTCACAGTGGTGGAGTGCCCAACCAACTACACACACTAACAGGCTACACGCCCAGCCATTTCCACAACACTAATGCACCCATTCACAACACCATTCTGCAACCGCACCACAAATGCCAATATCCAACCACAATTTACCTGTACCCTCTACCTAACACTTACACTACCCGCCCCGGGTATCCGTGATAGGGGTCCACTCTTCCCCCATCCACACCTTCGCACCATGCACACCACTCCGTACCACTTACTCCAACTCTCTCCACACACCTGTACTTGCACACCTGTGCTCTCACACCTGGTGCCACCTGCACCCTTCTCTCCCCAAGCGCATTCGCGCTGATCCACAACACTCACTACTCATACACTGCTCCACACACCTGTCCAGATGCACACCTGTGCAATCACACCTGTCCAGTTGCACACCTGTGCAATCACACCTGTTCAATTCTCACACACACAGCATCATCTCAGCTAACTACGCCCTTCTGAAACTTGCGCTTCCCAGTCGTCCCTTTAAACTATTGCGCTCCCTCGTCATTATCCTCCACACTAATCTACCTGCGTCCCCACGACAGGTATCAGTCACTAACTAAACTTAACGTTACCTAAGGTCATCTTCTCTAGATCCCTACCGTTATATCCTAACCCTCCCGGGCTAGTTTTCACTGCCATACACCCCATAAGCTATTGCTCCTTTGCCCCCACCTGTGAGGGATGGTGGATTTGCCATCCCACCACATCGGGGGTCTCTCACTACCAATTTTGCACATCAAATTGCAACAAATTAAAAATTTGCCAATCACTGCCCATCATCTGCCAATCACTACTGCCAATCCCTTGCCAATCATCAAATTTTGTTTTTCTCTAATTTTGGGTCCAAAACACTAACCTCATCACCCAGTCGACTCACTAATACCTCTCGGTGCGCCAATCCCTGTCCAAAGCCCGGCTTCGTAAAGCCAAGCAATGGATGCTGGTTGTTTTGTGCCAGCGGCTGGATGCGTCCGGCACTCGGTGCAGGGACGGGGGCTTACCCGGGCCGAGATCCCACGCATCACCTCGGCGCGGAGCCATCCAATGTCCCGATCTCGACCTGCCGGCACGTCTCAACAAAACGTGGTCGCCATAACGACCCTTCCTATCGGGCTGCCCGCTCCGCCTAGTGGAGCACGGACGCGGCCGTTCAAAGCGAGGCCCAGCACGCACCGAGGGCCTGCTTCGGCTAAAAGTCGCTCTAACCTCTAACCCGTGTAACGTCGATGCTTCACCTGGACGCTTACACCCCGCAGCCCGTTCCTTGCTCACACATCCAGCTGTGCCCATGCTCCTCGTACCCTTCCTTACACACCCAGGTACACCCATTCCACTCACAGCCTTGGTCACACACCTGACCACCGAACACTTTGGCACACATTCGTTGCTCGCACACCTCACCAATACACCGCTTCGCGCCCCCTCCTCGGTCACCTCCTCTGTGACAATCACAGGTGTGCCCTCATTCGCACACCCAACCATGTGCCTCACCACCAACTCCAGCGTGCATTCCCACTCACGCTCTACCATTCTAGGTGTGCATCCTTCCATCCCAGGTGTACATCCTCGCTCACCTGTCACAACCAACTCACTCTCCTCGTCACTCTCAATACTCTCACCACCACTCTTGACAACGCACTCACCCTTACTCTTGACAGCGCACTCTTTCCCCATGTACCTGTCCGTTACACACCTTTCTCGCGCACACTCTCCCGTTACACCCTCTGTAACACTCACCACAGGTGTGCATTCTTCCTTACTTTTGACAGCGCACTCTTTCCCCATGCACCTGTCCGTCACACACCTTTCTCGCGCACACTCTCCCGTTACACCCTCTGTAACACTCACCACAGGTGGACACTCTTCCTTACTTCTGACAGCGCACTCTTTCCTCATGCACCTGTCCGTCACACACCTTTCTCGCGCACACCCTTGCGCACACTCTCCCGTCACACCCTCTGTAACACTCACCACACCGCGCTTCCATGTGCCCCCTCGCACACGCGCTACGACCGACTCACTCTCGCCAGCACCCTCACTCCTTGGCACGCACTTTTTCCTCACACACCCCAGAGTCGGACTTTCTCGCACACCTCCTCTTTCGCACACCAGACCTGTCGCACACTTCACCAACGGCCTCTCACGAACACCCGGGTCTATCTCGACCCCCAAGCTTCTTAAATCCCCTGGCGCATCATACGCACGACCATATTGGTCACCACTTACACCGGGTCCTCTTCCTCTTCGCTTCTCCTCCATCACCTGCGAATCCCTCATCCGGTTAATGAGCACATCACGATCCAAACACAGACTTTGGACCAATTCTTTTATCTCCTCTTTTAACTCTTTGTTATCCCCTCTCCGTCGCTTCTTAATTTCGCTCACCCCTTCTTCCACTTCTTCTAATTTGTGCCTCACCTCTTTTATTCCCCGGTACGTCTCCTCAAGCTCGTCCTCCAAGGCTACCTTGACCGTTTCCAGGTGCGTCCTCACCTGCCGGTCCTTCGTCTCCATTACCTCTATCACCTCGTCCAACCTCGTTGTCAGTCCCTCACGTACCATCTGACATTCCCTCTTCGTCGCTACCAAGTCATCTTTTAGTTCTTTCTGTGTCGCTTTTAAACCTCCTAATACCGCAGTGTTCCTTTGAACCTGCTCCACTAACTCCTTTTGTCCCACTGTCAGTTGTTCTACTCCCAGCGTCAACTCCTCTATACCCCCTTGCAATTTTACAGTCCCCTTTCTCACCTCCTTCTCCATGCGCTCCTTACAGTGCCTCACCTCCTCGCGCACTCCTCCGACCTCCTCACTCACTCCTCTTCTGATCTGCTCTCCCATCACTTGCATCTCCTGCCCAGATGCCACCCTCATCTGCTCCATTTCCTCCCTGTGAGCATCCAGTTTGGTTTCTACCCCCATTCTGACCCCCTCGATCTGCTGCCCCATTTGGTTAACTTCCCTTTCCGCTTGGTCCCTCATGTCCCTCAATTTGCCTTCCATGGTGTTTTCTAACCCCTCTAACCCTTTTTGCATCCCTTCCATTTGATTCTCTTGAGCGGCCATTCTGTTTTCTACCCCCGTTAACCCCTCCTGTATTTCCCCTAATCTATCGTCTAATTTCCCAAATTTCATGTCTAATCCCTTAAAATTATTGTCTAATCCCTTAAAATTATTGTCTAATCCCTCACTGGTACCCCTCGCTTCGTCCCTCATTACCCCTATTTTGCCCTCCAATCGCTCACCCTGAGCATCCATCCGGTTCCCCATTACCCCCATTTGGTCCTCCAATCGCTCACCCTGAGCATCCATCCGGTTCCCCATTATCCCCAATTGGTTACTCTGCAGTTTGAGGGACGCCTGCATTTGCGCCATAAATTGCTCCATGAGGACCTGCATCTGGGCCATCCCTCCCACTTGTGCAGCGGGTGCGGCCGCCGTAGCTATGTGCGAGGCGCCATTTCGCGCGTCTGCTACCCCCGCTGTTTCGCTCTCCTCACGTGTCTCAATTTGGTCCTGGACCGACCCTGCTTCACTCTCCC